>NW_026721180.1:0-9279 GCF_029784015.1 Lycium ferocissimum
CAAACAAAATTTTTTTCAAACAATCCAAACATTGTTCCAATTTACCCAAAAATTGCCCCCAAACCCGAGCAACACCATTCGCATTCCTTCTTCCAATTTCATGAATTACACCAACAATCCATGCATTAACAATGTCATTCTCTTAAGTACAAAATTTTACATTAAACGTGCAATAACTTCCAAACAGTCCAACCACCACAACATTAACTTAGATCATCCAAAAGCTCATTATCGATATAGAATTCCAACTCGACAACTAAAGCATTAGGTAACATTCACTCATCCCTTGTCACAAGCATGGCCTATATTCGTCCATCTTCATACACACACATATATATGATTCCATTCATTCAACACACTACAACAACAAGGAGACATGCTACATATAATTCAATCTATCAATCCAACAATACATTGCACATACAGCGACTTGAAGCCGTCGTACTCGTGTTCACAGCTTGGTTCAATACATAGATTTTCATGAATTTCATCCATATTTACATACTACGACATGCCCACACCATTCACAACACATAAAAGAGAATTAATTCTTACCTTTTCTTATTCACTTCACCACGTTAGCTAAGGTGGTGGATGGGGAAACGGATGGTTTATTGATCGAACAACGCTCCCCCGTTACGAGGACCCCCCGATTAGTTGTTTTGCTAGAAGAAACCAATTTTTCTGGCTAATTCTTGGACTTGATTTCTCTTGGTCTTGGCGAAAGCCTTGCCCTTGTTTTCTTCAAGTTTTTCTTGATTTTTCTAGAGGAATGAAGAGCAAAATGACTTAGTCATCTTTTAAGTTGCCATATAAAAACAAATTCATGTGGCCATGGCCCACAACTAAGATGGACGGCCACTTTGGCCCTTAATTAAATTTACAAGTTTTTCTTAATCCATTTTGACCCCAAATGTTTCCTTAATACTTTCATACCATTAAAGTCATACACCAGTCATATTTTTAAAACAAAACCATGATTAAAAATCCCGACTTCATGTCCCGGAATTGTCTTGTTCTTAACTTGTTATAATTCACTCGTATTGTCCCGTTGCTCAAAATACGGGACATAACATTCCCGGTTCTAGCGGTCCTTCGAACCGCATTTATGCTTTGGCGGCCCGGCGGGATCGGAGGCATCGCCTAATATCGTTACGAGGGTATATTCTTAGTGTGCTTCTCTCGAGATGTATATGCCTTGGGACATTGATCCCGGCTCTACTTTATCATATATTTCTCCCCTTGTTGCTAATAAATTGGGATAGAATCTGAACCGATAGAGCCTTTTAAGGTAGCTACATAGGTAGGGGATTGTTATAGCCGAGGGAAGATTTATAGAGATTGTTCGGTAATTGTTTGTGCATTTGCACTAAGGCGGTCATTGTGAAGTTGGAGATATTTGAGTTCGATGTTATTATGGGTATGGATTGGATAGCTTCTTGTTATGCTAATGTTGACTGTCAAAAGAAGATGATCCGTTTCAATTTCCGGGGGAACCGATTATAGAGTGGGCATGTAATACGGAATCGGCGAGGGGTAAGTTTATTTCATACCTCAAGGCAAGAAAAATGATCGAAAGGGCTATATTTATCATACGGATTTCGTGTTCATGATTTAGAACGGAAGGCACCAGGCCTCTTCGGTCGGTCCCGGTCGTTAATGAGTTTCTAGATGTATTCCCGGATGAGAGCTTCCGGAGTCTTACACTTTTGAGCGGGAGATAGAGTTCGCCATTGATCGCTGCCGGATACTCGGCTATATCTATTCCTCCGTGCGGAATGGCACACTGGAAATTGAAGGAATTGAAGGAGCAGCTGAGATATTTATTAGAAAAGGGGTTTATTAGGCCCAGTACATCATCCTGGGGAGCACCGGTATTGTTTGTGAGAAAGAAGGATGGGTCGCTACGGATGTGCATTGATTATAGGCAGCTGAATAAGGTAACCATCAAGAATAAATATCCCCTCCCCAGGATTGATGATTTGTTTGATCGGTTGCGGGGTGCCGGTGTTTCTCGAAGATAGACCGGCGGTCGAGGCTATCATCGGGTACGGGTACGAGAGCGATATTCCTAAGACGACATTCGGGACCCGATATGGGCACTATGAATTCGAGTGATGTCTTTTGGGATGACTAATGCTCCGGCCGTATTTATGGACACGATGAATCGGGTATTCGAGACCGTTCTTAGACATGTTCGTGATAGTATTTATTGATGACATCCTGGTTTATTCACGATCGGAAGCGAACATGCGGATCGTTTGAGGACGGTACTTGACGTACTTCGACACCGAGAAATTATATGCTAAATTTTCTAAATGTGAATTGGTGACTTCGGTGGTATTTCGGGGGCATATTATTGGAGCTGATGGCATCGGGTGGATACCCGGAAGATTGAGGCCGTAAAGAATTGGCCTAGACCTACGACACCCTGCGGGGTGCGTAGCTTTTACGGGATTGGCCGGTTATTACAAGAGATTCGTAGAGAAGTTTGCTTCGATTTCGGCGCCTTTAACATGGGCGACTCGAGAAAGGGAGCTAAGTTCCAGTGGACTGATGCTTGCGAGCGTAGCTTCCAGTTGCTGAAAGAGAAGTTGACTACGGCTCCAGTTCTGACACTTCCCGAGGGTCCAGATGGGTATGTTATTTATTGTGATGCTTCTGGTATTGGCTTGGGGTGTGTATTGATGCAGCACGACAGAGTTATAGCTTATGCTTCCCGACAGCTCAGAAAGCACGAGAGAAATTATCCTACTCACGATTTGGAGCTAGCCGCGGTGGTTCATGCTTTAAAGATGCGAAGACATTATTTATGTGGTGTTCACGTTGATATTTATACAGATCATAAGAGCCTCCAGTACATCTTTAAGCAGAAGGAGTTGAACTTGCGGCAGAGGAGGTGGTTAGAGTTGTGAAAGATTATGATGTTGATATTCTATACCATCCAGGAAAGCTAATGTTGTGGCGGATACACACTCGGTAAGTCTATGGGCGATCTAGCGGACGTGCCATCGGAGAGAGAAGAAATGGTTCGCGAGATCCATCGGTTGGCTAAGTCTTGGAGTTCGCTTGGTGATTACGGAGATATTGGGGTTTACATTGTTCGAGGTATTGCTGAATCTCTATTACGGAGGAGATTAGGTGGCGTCAGTATGAGGATCTGATACGGCACGGTACGGAGATACGGCCCGAGGCAAAGGAAAGGACCCGTTCGAGATTACACACGATGGAGTGCTATTACGGAGGGGCGGATTATGTGTACCTAACGTTGCGGCTGCGGCGACGGAGTTATGGGCGAGGCACATTATGCCGTTATTCTGTTCACCCGGGATCGACGAAGATGTATCATGATCTCGGATGCTTATCTTGGTGGGATGGTATGAAAAGAGATATAGCGAGTTCGTCGCTCGGTGCCCGAATTGCCGGCGGGTTAAGATTGAACATCGGAAGCCGGTGGATTATTACGGGGAGATGGAGATACCGTCGTGGAAGTGGGAAATCATTAATATGGACTTTATTACGGCTTACCTCGCACACGGAGGTATGATTCCATATGGGTTATTGTTGATAAGTGACGAAATCGGCCCATTTCCTCCGATCGGGACTACGTATTCGGTGAGGATTATGCCGGATTATATATTAAGGAGATTGTGAGGCTTCACGGAGTTCCCATGTCTATTATCTCCGACGAGAGGTGCCCGGTTACGGCTAATTTGGAGATCATTTCGGGAAGGATTGGGGACACGGTGAGTCTCGGTCTGACATTCCATCCCCGGTCGACGGACGGGCCGAGCGCACTATACGGATTTGGAAGATATGTTGCGGGCTGTGTTATTGATTTCGAGATAGGCAGGATGACCATTTCCGCTTGTTGAATTTGCTTATAATAACTACCACTCCGGTATTCGGATGGCACCATATGAGGCTTTGTATGGCGGGGGAAATGCGGGTCACCGATTGGTTGGTTTGATATTGGCGAGACTAAGTTGATTAGCCCGGACGTGATCCGGCGAGCGAGTTGATAAGGTGAAGCTTATTCGGGAGAGGATATTAGCAGCCCAGAGTCGACGAAATCATATCTCTGCGGATAATCGCGTCGACATTTAAAGTTTCAGATTGGTGATTGGGTATTCCTTAAAGTGTCACCTATGAAGGGTGTTATGAGATTTGGCAAGAATGGAAAGCTCAGTCCGAGATATATTGGGCCTTACCAGATTATCCGTAAAATAGGCAAGGTTGCCTATGAGTTAGATATGCCAGCTGATTTGGGAGTAGTACATCCGGTATTCCACGTCTCTATACTTCGTAAATGTATTGGTGACCCTTCCAGAATATTTCCTGTAGATGATATCCAGGTCACAGAGGAGCTAGCCTATGAAGAGCAGCCTATGGCCATATTGGATCGTCAGGTAAGAAGGTTGCGGAATAAAGATGTGGCTTACGGTAAAGTGCTATGGGCGAAACAATAGCAGGAAGAAATGACACAGGAGGCCGAGGAGGAGATGAAGAAAGTATCCCCATTTATTTCCGGTACCTACAGGTAATCTAAATTCCTTACTTGACTATGTTGTTTGATAAATGTATTGTTGTGATAGTTGAAAAAGAACCCCCCCCCCCGAATTGTTTGTAAGGCCCGTAAGGTTAGTTTAACATTCGAGGACGAATGTTCTAAAGGGGGGGGGGGAGGATGTTATATCCCGTATTTTGTGCATTGGGACAATCCGGATTAACTATGATAAGTTAGGGCCAAAACCATTCCGGGATACAAAGTCGGGATTTTTGACCTTCGATTTTATTTTAAGACATAAGTTGTTCATGAATTTGTTGGCATGGAACATTTAGGAAAATTTGGGACCAAAAGTTGAATAAGTGAAAGTTGGAAATCATGCATTATTTGGCCATGTTGGCCGTGTGGTGTGGGAGATGGCCCACACATTTTGTGGACAAATTTAG
This sequence comes from Lycium ferocissimum, assembly GCF_029784015.1. Classification (NCBI taxonomy): domain Eukaryota; kingdom Viridiplantae; phylum Streptophyta; class Magnoliopsida; order Solanales; family Solanaceae; genus Lycium; species Lycium ferocissimum. Next base: position 4,954 of record NW_026721180.1, read on the forward strand.
TTGGTCCAACACATGTGTGGGCCATGGACACTTGTATGACTTATATTAGTATGTAATAGATGACTTCTAAGTCATTCATGTTCATTCAAAACTTAGAAAAAAAAACAAGAAGTTGAAGAACAACAACATCAACCTCTCGGCCAAGAGGGAGAAAAATCAAGTCCAAATTGAGTCATCCCAAAAATATTTCTTTGATGCAAATCCACTAATTGGAGGTCCCTAAGTAGCGTGGAAGTGTTGTTTGGGTCATCAAACCATCCGTTTTGTAAATCGCAAACCCAAGCCTATGTGTGAAGATGAAGAAGAAATGTAAGATTTAATCTTGTTTTATGTGTTATGAATGGTGTATGCATGTTGTAGTATGTTAATATGGATGAAATTCATGAAATATAGTATGTTGGAGTTGAGGCCCGTGTGTATGAGGTTTGGCCGTGTGTAGGTGTGTGGGTTGTGTTGGGAGGATGAAATGATTTTATGTAGCATGTTTAGTTGTGTAGTGTGAAGAAAAGAGTGAGAATCATCAACATATGTATATGTGTAGTGTTGGCCGAATATGAGTCATATTATATGACAATGAATGAATTAATTCTATTTGGAATTTTGAATGTTGTCATTGTGAATTCTATGTTGGAAATGAGAGTTTAATGACTCAAGATTAATGTTGTAATTGTATGGGCTGATTTGGAGAATTATTGTGCATTCGATGTAATTTGTATATTTATGAGAATGACATTGTTAGAGGGTGAATTGTTGGTGCAAATCATGATTTGGAAATGAGGAATGTGTTGTAGTTGAGGTTCTCGGGTTTGAAATTTTTTTTTTTTTTTTTTTGGGTAAATTGAAGCAATTGTTGGATTGTTGGAAATGTTGTATGAATTGTTTGAAATTTCCTTGAATATTGTTGGTATGGGTTCGGGTTAGTATTTGAATGTATAAGCGTTGATGTTGGCTTGAATGTAAGCCGTTGAATTATATATATTGAAAGTTGTTGAATGATGTAAAAGAGAGTTACTAATGCTATATTGCCTTTCGGATTGATTATTGATGTTGCTAGGTTGGTTGTTGATGTTGTTGTTGTTGATTTAGTAGAGTTAAATTCTCGGGGGTTGGTCTATTACGGGGGAAATCTTTGCCAAATTTACGTAGAATTAAGTGCTAGTTTGGAATTAAATGCCTAAATGCCTATAGCTAACGTTTGGCATATTATAGCGTATTTGTGGACCTTGGAGGCACGAGGCGTAGGTTGGGATTAGCTTGAGTTTGGATTAGCTTGAGAGAGATCGAGGTATGTAAAGCTCAATCCTTTCTTCTTTTGGCATGCCTTAGTTACAAATAGGTTATGACACGAGCCTCGAGGAAATTCTATTCTCGCAATCCGAGCATGTGTATGACTCTTATTTGTTTCTTGGAATTCGTACACATGATATGATGAAATATTGGCCCTTATGTCTTTGGAATATTTGATTCTCAAATTTTGCATAAAAAGTTTCGTTTTTAAAGAATTCCGTAACTATGAACACCCGTATCTTTCACAGAAAGGCTCGGATTGCCTCGATATGTTCGTAGGTGATTGTATAGCATATGATGAGTATGTTTTCCATAGGCGGTCCCGGCTCGGGTCAACACCCGTCCGTGGGTCCCGCGACTCTTCTTTTTATAATCCTGATGACTTTTGAAAGAATTTGGTTTGGCTATTATTCCGATTTCCAAGTATGGTCATTTTACTTATATTTTGAGTCTATGATAATGATTTTATACATATGGTTACTCACGACTCTGCTCGTGCATTCTGTTGTATCTTTCGCCGAGTCCTGAGCCGGTTACATTGTCGTGCGCACTTTGTTATACTCCGGTGTTATCTTGTGTTATGGTTCGCGGCACCTCGCTAGATGGCCGGGTTCCGCTTATATTTGGTGTTATCTTGTGTATGGCGTTATCTTTGTGTTATGATGTGTGACGGGGATACGGAGATTTGAAACTTTACGGTGTTATCTTGTGTTATGGCGCCGAACGGCGGGCGACCATATTTTCCGAGCCTGTCATGATTTGTATTTTGAAAATAAACCTTTTGGTATTTGGGTTTGCACTTACTTTTGCACTTCTATTTCGATTATAACTCGGGTTTGTTTACTATATCTTACGCTTTGCATACTCGGTACATATTCGTCGGACCACCTTTGTGCGTTTCATGCCGCGCGGTAAGAACGCACGGTTCGGTGATCGCCGGTCTAGGACACCCTTTTCTTGCTGTTTGGAGTGCTCCCCGCATTAGGAGCCCCACATTTTGGTATATATTCGTTCGCTGCATATATATATGTTTGTTCGAGAGTGCGAGCGGGGCCACTGTCCGTCATATGATTACGGTTGGTCTGTTTAGAGGTCTGTAGACGTATATGTGGGTTGTGCCTATTCTGTACAGGTGTGTTTGTATGATATATGTTCGGGGCGATCCCATTCGCCGTGGCAGCCTTGTCGGCTTGCATTTGTATATGTTTTGGGCCGTTGCGCCATTTGATAGCCTTGTCGGCTTCTGATATATATATGGTTGTGTTTGAGATGTGTTTGCGACAGTTTGATATAATCTGAGACAGTGTTTGATATTTGTGTCCGTATAAGCTATCTGTATGTGATTCGGATTAGTGATTGTGTTTGGGTGCCCAGCTCGGGCACTAGTCACGGTCTATGGGGTTGGGTCGTGACAAAACTCCAATCCCAAACTAGCACTTAATTCTACAGAAATTTGGGCAGCATTTCCCCTATAAATACAACAACCCCGAGAATTCAACTCGGCCAAATCTTCAACAACAATACCAACAATCATACTAATAACATCAATAATCAATTTAAAACGCATTCTAACATTAACAACCTTCTCCTTTAATGCGACGACATTCACTTTACATTCATTTCAACTACATATAATCAAGCCAACACCAATGCCCGCACATTCAAGTACTAATCGAGAGATCGTTCAGCAAGATTCAAGAACATTTCAAGCAATCCGCACAATATTCAAAATAACCAACCAACACGTACTCCTTTACGAAACCTTCCCGATTCAACAAGAACAACAACAACACCTTTCTTTCTTCCAAACTCATGAACTACACCAACAATCTACCGCGTTAACAATGTTATTATCATAAATATAAAATCTACGCGAATCACATTAACTTCCAAATCAGCCCACAACAATTACAACTTCAACTTGATTCATTAAACTTTCATTATCATCATAGATTCCACAACAACGACAACCAAAAATACTAGATAAAATTAGTTCAACATGCCTACACCAAATCAGCCCATATTGCCACAACATCAACATACAAATTCCATAATTTTTATCCATTTCACACACTACAACAACACCCAAACATGCTAAATACAATTAATTCACCACTCTACACAACATCACATATACACGGCCAAGCATCAACATACCAGGTTCAACATCAACATCCATATTTTTATGAATTTCATTCATTTATACATACTACAACATACACAAACCATCAATAACATGTAAAAGAGGAGATTAAACCTTACCTTCTTCACTCGGCTAGGGTGGTGTTTTGCAAGAACAAATGTTTTGCTTGCTCCAACAACTATCTCACGTTAAAGAGGACCTTCCAATTGGTTGATTAGCTAGAAGAAAATATTTTTTTGATGAAGATTTTTGGTCTTCAATTTTTGCTTGTTATGGCCGAATGGCCTTCCTCTTTTTTCGCCAAGTTTCTTGAATTTTCTAAGGGTTGAAGATGATGAAAATAATGAACTTGTCATCTTCCAATTACATATATTAGCCATCCATGTGGACCATGGCCCACTCCATAGTGGCCGGCCACTTGGCCCTTTTTGTTTTATGAATTTTAACTTTCCAAAATTTGATTTTAACCCCAAATTTTCCTTAATATTCCATGCCAATAAAATCACAAGCAACTTATGTCTTGAAACAAAATCGTGGTTAAAGTCTCTACTTCGTATCCCGGAATAGTCTTGTCCCTAACTTATCATGGTTAACTCGGATTGTCCCAATGTATAAAATACGGGATATAACATCCTTCCCCCCTATAGAACATTCGTCCTCGAATGTTAAACTAATCTTACGGGGTCATACGAGCACTTCGGGGAGGTTCTTTTTGTAGCTATCACATACAGTTTATTCATCAGTCCACATAACCAATTTAGGGATTTGGATCACCTGTAGGCATAGGGAACAAATAGGGATACTTATTCTTCACTTCCTTTTCAGCTTCTCAAGTCATCTCCTTCCTGTTATTATTCCGCCACAATGCTTTAACAAAAGCTACGTATTTATTAAGC
>NW_026721181.1:0-8772 GCF_029784015.1 Lycium ferocissimum
TTTGGTCCAGTGGCTCATAAATCTGGGCTAAATCTGGTGAACAATACGACGACCGTCCTATACGGCAGTATGTTTGGCCATATGTTCTGATTTTCGAGGTTCGTTTCGTCGACTCGTTTGATCTCCGATCTTATGGAACCTTCTTAACACTTGTTCAACACTTCAATACCTTTCTAAGGGATGTTATAACTTTCTTGGGGCATCATTTATACGCCATTCACTCAATACTCATAATTCTCATCCGACATACTAACTTACGACTCGCTTCTCTTAACAACTTTCTCTCTTCAAGTTTAATGTCTTTGAGAATCTTAATTAAGACCATCACGTACCATTTCTTACTTGCCTAAACCTCGTATATGTCATGTCTTTCTCCCGAGTCTCGTTCATTCCTTGTTGCGGTAAGGGGGAATTTCCTAGCTGTGTAACATCACCCGTCCGAATTGCTTACGCGCACGCTTAACCCTCGAAACTTTCATGCGTTTTGTTGCGTTATCGCTAATATAATTGCGTCATTTTTGACCTTTGTCTCAATTCGGGCGGATTGGGTCTTAGTAATTCTTCGTACGATTCTATTAGCGGGTCCCGCCCCCCCCGATCAAACCATACTGATTACCCTGTTTCCTTGAATCTTGATATTCACTTTCATCTGTGGTTTCTAGATTTATACTTTGGTGACGGGGGACCCCTCGGCCACCCTTGTTTTTAACTTACTGGTCTTTAATCCTCTTAAACTTTCGAATTCTTAGCCATTGAATAATATTCCCACAAAATCCCACACATAGGAAATTCTAGGAAACTCATATACTTATAAATAATCAATCTCGGTCCCTAACCACAGGGAGGCTGCCCGTGAAGTATGTCCATCGTCATCCTCATCTATCTGCTCCCCACCCTATCTCGTTCCCGCTATTACCCGCATACGAATCGGAGGGGGGGGGGGGGGAGTATAGATAACCCGACGATTCTGGCTCCGCTATTGACCGGGACAAAGGACGGGAGTAGTCCAAGCACTCTCGGGGTGGCCGGGCGATGGGTGCTCCATCCGGGAGCAGTGGCATATCCCGGAGTCTCTTCCTCCGTTGCCCCCGAACCTCTCGAGGAGTCGCCTATCCAACTATCCTCCGTGGAGGTAAGGGCTCGGGGGAGTCATCGACGGATCCTCGGGGGATGCGTATCATAGCTACTCTCCGTGGAACCCCTTTTGCTCTAGGGTCGAAGCTCGGAGGAATCGTAGGCGGGTCCTCGACGGATCGGTATCACTTGTCCTCCGTGGGATCCTCAGGGTCGTCTCAATCGAGGGCGGGGCTCCCCTACTCGGTCTGAGTGACATCCTAGGGGCTTTCTTAGGCCCTCGTCCCCGAAATCGGAATGCTCTTCTTTCTTTGTCAATCACAATCACTCGGGAGAGGATCGAAACAATTTCCCAAAATCGATCTCATTTGCTCTTTGGAGCCTCGGTTTGGTAGCAGCTTCGTTGGGAGGAACCGTCAACAATATGTGCATCTACGCACGATCTAAGATCAAAGAAAGGAACATCCTAAATGTCTGTAGCCTACGTTTATAGATGTGGTGCACAACACCAGGTAAACAAGACTCGAGACACGGCACAGTAGACATTCGAGGACAAACCGCTCGATGCATTTTTGTCACGACCCGGCCAGGTCGGGTCGACAGTGGTCTCACTTAGGCACCCAAACTTACGAACCAAATTGTCATATTAGGACATATCCGATTCAACACACTATTCGTACCGATAACGGATAGCGTACATCACACAAATCGAAACGAATGCTACCTAGCATGGTCGCCCGTGCAAACTCATCATATCAAAATCAAAGCTCGCGGAATGCACATCGCCCAGACATACGCATACATACAAACATGTGGGCCATATAGGCCATAGTAACATGCGGGGCCGCTTAAGGGCGCAAAACAGACTCACATACGAACAACCCGGACCCATGACCCACAACTATGACTACAGGCCTCTACAAACAAACAGAACAAACAAACATATGACGGGACAGGGCCCCGCCGTACCCGAACAGTAGCAAATGTACAGAGTATGCATAACAAAAGACATATACCAAATGCGGGCTCCGGATCAAGGGGAGCACTCCAAAATAGCAGAATAGGAAGCCTAAACCGGAGGATCACCCAACCGAGCGTCTGTACCTGCGGGCATGAAACGCAGCCCCCGAAGAAAGGGGGTCAGTACGAAAGAAATGCGAGTATGTGTAAAGTGGGAGGTACAAGTAATCCAAATCATGACCGGAGTCGAAGATACGGAACAAATACGTAAATAACGGATCAAACACATGCGGAATGCAAGTGTACGTAATGCAAATAAAAATCATGCATAAGGCTCAGAACGTGGTCACCCACCCGGTGCCACAACACATCATACTCGGAGAGTTTTCAAATCTCCGTACATCTCCGAACACATCATAACATCACACACATCAAATCATCGTAACGTATCAGATGCCATATCACATCATAACACCATAAACGGTAACCGGCCCTATGGCGAGGTCTCGGAAACCGTAACACATCATACTGCCGAATGTGTCACAATGCGCACGATCACAAAACCGGCCCGGGCACCGGCGAACGAAGTCATAATCATTGGCACGAGCAGAGTAGTGCAGAAACCATATGCATATTAAAAGTAAATTCCAGGACTCGACACATAATTTCATATACATATACATTAGTATCAGAAGGCTCAAAATGAGTATCGAGTTAATCAGAACTAATATATCAAAGTTACGGACATTTAGTTTATCAATTTTTCGAAAAACACGTCGTAGGTCATTTTCGGAAAAAAACTTAGTGTCATTCACAGTAATGAACGTTCAAACAACATTATGGGACATTTCGAACGGACTTTAGAGTCATAGGCAAACATTTCCTTTTCATATCATACGAAACTGAGTCAAACAAATCAAATAAGGGAAGTCTCGGGACTTGCGGGCCCACCTCGGGTCAAGTCGAGGCGGCAGACATAAATTGCAAACATTGGGATCCATAAAGGTCATCTATAAGAGTTTCGGAGCGATTCAAATACATTTGCGAAAGTTACAAAGGTTTAAACATTCTTTTGACCAAATATAAGGATTTTAGTTCAATTGCGCTGAATGAATAGTATGCAGAATCAAACTCGGATTTCCAAGAGCAGAATTATCCCCGAGGTTCCGATCTTAACTTAGTAGGACTAGGACATGCCAAAAGAAGGAAAGATAGGCTTTACATACCTTAATTATGCTTTACGCTCGTCCAATTTCGACTCCCGTTTCGTCAAAAATCTACAAATGGGCATTGTTACCAAATGTGAGTTTCAAGCTTTTATGAATTCAACTTAAATCCATACTTGTCTACCAAAATTTCAAAGCACTTCCCCTATAAATTCCACATCCCCGAGAATCGTCTCGGCCCAAAATATCAACAACCACAACACAACAATACCAAGAATATCAATAATCGTCACAAAACACGCTATAAGATAAATAATCTTCTTTTCTACATAAGGCAACAAATTCCATTCCAACCTCACAATATCCAACTAATATCATTATTCTCATATTCACTTGCTAACTCAAGGTTATTCAAACATATTTCAATGACTTTCCGAACAATATTCACGAATTCAAGTATTTCCACCAATTCCATATTCTATCCAAAACCTCTAATCTTCAACATGCATATTCATAACATTTTTTCCATCTTCCAATTTCATAACTCATAATCAAAATTCACATCTAAGATCTTACTTTCATCATTATATAAAGACTATATAAAAATCACATAAATTTCTCATAACAACATACAACCAACTTCAACACCAACTTGACTCATTAAATCTTTCTTTTCATCACAAACATCGCAACAACACAACTAAATAAAATTTAATTCATCTCTCCTCCACACTACATGGCACACGGCCAAACATACCCTTCATACACACACACGCTATGCACACACACACCACACTTTCATAATTCTCATCTAATTCTAATCATTATAACATATAAACTTATTCCATATCTTAAAACATAAAATTCATACCTTTCCTTCAAATTTCAACTTGCCGCAAACGTAGTTCTTTCGCCAAACTAATTGTACCACGTCGAAGAGCGTCTTGAACTTGCTACTAATTCAAGAAGAACAAGATTTTTGGATCAAGATTGAAGGCTTGGAAAATTTTTTCTTCCTTTCTTTCTTTCTTTTTCTCTCTTGGCCGTTTTTCTCTCTTCTTTTTTTTGCTCTTATTTCTTGATTTTTCTTGAAGTTTCTAAGGTTGAGTCATGTATATACATGCTCCCTTAATGATTTAAATGGTCACATGATTTTCATGTGACATGGGCTTGGGCCAAGCATGGTTGGCCGGCCACCCACATCACTTGGGCCTCAATTTTTCTTTTTTCTTTGAGCCCAATTACTTATGAATCATATTTTGCAAATTTCCGAAACAAATTTTCAAGATTCCAATTTTGCCCTTAGCCTTCCTCCGTATTTCCACACCACTATTTTTCGTAAACAACACACACATATCTTAATCCCAATCAACATATGACCTTATTCTTTACAAATCGAAATTGTTTCGCATTTTCCGAGTATGCTAAAATGCCGGATATAACAGACATATTGAGCTTCGCACGAGCAGAGTAGTGAGAAACCATATGCACATAAATCATTTCCAGAGACTCAATGAAGTAATCATAAACGAATCGTCATTTGAAAATCGGACAATAGTTATATCAAAAATCTTTCGGGCGGTACTCGAAACATATCAAATATCATAAGTATGTCAAAGTATCGTAGGGACCATAGTCGTATATCAAATCATTCCGAGCCCGCCTATGAAAATCAAAGTCATTATACGTTACAAAACTTTCTACGAACGTTTCAAAGCAATCCGGTTCTTCTTACGAAAGTTACGGACATTTCTAGACATAGGATTCTTTAGGAACAAACCGGTTATACGACATTCTAATCCAATCATATCGGAGACATAAGGACCGTAACATGACAATATTATGGATACTAACATCAATACGCAATTATAAATCATGAACATGCTCGGAATTTAGGATCGGAATTACCTCGAATCTCGTGTCATAGCCTAATTACAACTAGGACATGCCAAAAGGAAGAAGGGGTGAGCTTTACATACCTTAGCCGCTTCCTAAGCTAATCCAAACTTGAGTCTTGACTTCTCACGATCTACAATAATGTCGTTAGGTTATCAAACATTAGCCATAACACTTGAGAATCCAATTCCAAATTAACATTTCGTCTACAAAAATTTCAACGAAAGATTTTTCCGTAACTTTAACATCCCCGAGAATTCAACTCGGCCAAATCAACAACAACCAAACCAACAACCATACTAACAATATCCATAAGCGATTCAAAATGCATTCTAACGTTAATAATTCCTTTCCACACAATTCGACAACATTTCAATTATATTCAAATAAACTACATACGCCCAATTCAAAATCAATGCTCACATATTCGATTACTAATCCGCAACCATTCACACGTGATTTAAGGACATTCCAAACAATCCATACGATATTCAAAACAACCCAAACCATAGGCCATTCCACCCGAAATCTTCCAACTACATTAGGAACCCCAATAACACATTTTCTTCTCCCAAACCCATAAACTATATCAACAATTCCATACGTTAGCAACATCATTTTCATCAATTCAAGCAATTGTATTAAAATTACATTTTATTCTAAATCAGCCCACAACATCTACGACTTCCATTTGAGCCATCAAACTTTCATTTTCATCACATTTTCCACAACAACAACAAACAACATACTACATAAAATTAGTTCATCATGTTCCACCAAAGGCAGCCCCTACACGGCCAAGCTTCAACATACATAAATTCATGAAGTTCATCCGTTCCTTCACATTACAACATGCTCAACTATCCGTAATACAACAATCCAAACATGCTAAGTAAATTAATTCTTCACTCCTATATAATATCATATACACACGGCTACACATCATATACCATAATTCCATGAACTTCATTCATTTCCACATACCATAACATCTACCAATCACCCACAACACATGAAAGAAGATGGAATCCTTACCTTTCCCTTCAATTCCTCTTCTCAGCTAGAAGTGGTCATCGCAACAACGAGTGATTTTCTTGTTCCAACAACTACTCCACGTCGACGAGGGCCTTCCAATTAGTAGAGAAACAAGGAGAAAAGAATTTTTCATCATCAAAGTTTAGGGGCTGTGTTCGGCCAGCCCCCATAGCCGACCCTCTCTCCCTCTTTTTTTTTTTCTTTCTCTCCATTCTTCTTGAATTTTCTTAAGGTGAGGATGATGAATTGTCTTGTTTTTTCATGACTTGCACATATATATATATATATATATACACAAATAGAGGCACATGGCTGGTCATGTGCCTCTTATTTTTCCTCCAACTTTTTTTTCTCAAATTCTCTAGAATTTTCTTTAATATTATAAAAGATGACTTGTAGTCTTACATGATCATGAATTATACACACACACATATATATGGCTCCCTCAAATGTGTAATGTACACTTGTGCCATTTCATGGCATGAAAATATTGGCCAACCATGGGTGGGGCCCACTTTCCACTATACATGGCCACTTTGGCTTTTCATGGCTATTTCATGAATTTTTTTTTCTTTCCACATTCCAAGTTTGCCCTTACTTTTCCTTGTTCCAATTTTACCCTTGACGCTCCATACCAATAAAAGATGAACGTGCAACTTATGCATTCTTAACACAACCGAAAAAAAAATTCATAACCTTGTCCTTAACTTCCCGCCATTGACTCGGAATACCCAAATGTACAAAATGCGAGGTATAACACGGCACTAGTCACGGCCTACGAGGCTGGGTCGTGACACTCGGATCTTAAGAATGGAGTTACCCCAAGGCTCATATCATGTCATATCTTACTTACGTCTAAGACATGCCAAAAGAAAGAAAGAGTAGGCTTTACATACCTTGTCCGCTTCCTAAGCTAATCCGAACTTAAGTCTCGGGCTTCCCACGATCTACAACAACATCATTTGATACCAAACATTAGCCATAGGCACTTAGGAATCCAATTCTAAGCTAGCACTTCATTTACAGAAATTCGGGCAGCATTTCCCCTGTAAATTCAACAAACCCCGAGAATTCAACTCGGCCAAATCATCAACAACAATACCAACAACCATACTAACAACATCAACAATTAATTCAAAACGTATTCTAACGTTAGTAATTCCTTTCCATATAATTCGACGGCATTTCATTTACATTCAACCACATACAATAAAGTCAACATCAATGCTCGCTCGTTCAAGTACTAATCCGAAACCATTCAAACAAGATTCAAGAACACTTCAGACAATCCGCACAATATTCAAAACAACCCAACCAATGTACTACTCCACCCGAAACCTCCCAATTCCAATAGGAACAACAACAACACATTTCTTTCTTCCAACTTCATGAACTACACCAACAATCCACACGTTAACAACATCATTCTCATAAATTCAAGAAACTACATTAGAATCACATTAGCTTCTAAAATAGCCCACAAACGATTACAACTTCAACTTGAACCATTAAACCTTCATTTTCATTATAGAATCCATAACAACAACAACCAAGAATACTAAATAAAATTTAGTTCACCATGACCTACCAAAACAGCCCCTACGGCCACAACCCAACACACATATTTTCATGAATTTCATCCATTTCTACACACTACAACACGTTCCAACCATCCATAACATATGAAAAGGAGATTAAACCTTACCTTTTTCACTTGGTTCTTCAACTTGGCTAGGGTTGTGCCTTGCAAGAACGGATGCTTTGCTTGCTCCAACAACTACTCCATGTTAATAAGGGCCTTCCAATTGGTTGAATTGCTAGAAGAAATTTTTTTTTTAGGATCACTATTCATGGTCATCAACTTTGCTAGCCATGGCCGAATGGTCTCTCTTCCTCTCCAAGTTTCTAGAGTTTGTGAAATGAAGAATAATTCTTGCTTTGTCATCAACCATCTATATATATATATATTGCCCTTACAAATACAAGGTGAACACATGTGCATCTCATGGCTTAAAACAATTGGCTAGCCATGTGTGGGACCCATACCCCACACGGCCACTTGGCCACTTTTGGCTTTTTCATGAAATATTATTTTTAACTTCTAGCCCCCAATTTTCCTCAATATTTCCATCCAATAAAATTATAAGCAACTTTTGCCTTAAAACAAACCCGGAGGTTAAAAGTCTCTACCTCGTATTCCAAAATAGTCTTGTCCTTAACTTTTCACGGTTAGCTCGGAATGTCCCAATGTACAAAATAGGGGATATAACATCCTTCCCCCCTTCAGAACATTCGTCCTCGAATGTTAAACTAGTCTCATAAGGTCTTATAAGGATCTCAGGGGGTTTCTTTTATTGCTATAACATGCAGTCTCGTCTCCCAACCATATTTCTTCTTCATCTTCTCTGACTTCCCAAGTCATCTTTCCCCGTTATCGCTCCACCATAATGCCTTAACAGAAGCCACGTCCTTAGTACGCAACCTTCTTACCTTACGAACAATGTAATAAGGCCCAATATATCTCGGGCTAAGCTTTTCCTTCCTGTCAAATCTCATTACACTTTTCATGGGTGATATCTTCAAGAATCCCCACTCGCCAATTTGGAACCTTAAGTGTCGTCGCCGATTGTCGTCATATGAT
>NW_026721182.1:0-8261 GCF_029784015.1 Lycium ferocissimum
ATGACATACAAAAAGTACCCAAAAGGGAAAATTACAACCCCTAATGGGGTGACTAAAGTCGGTACCCCCCCGATTTTGGGTTATGGAATCACTAAATTCATCATCACTATAAAAAACTTACCCAATAATGTCTTAAGAATCTAGAAAGTCAAAAGCTTGTAGCATTTTCTAAAGTAGGACATTACGGATATCTTAGATGGATTTACAACAAGGAAATCATGCCATTGGAAAAAAAGGGGTTAGCCTCAAACATACCTTTCGTCCCCTTGGTTACTTCGTTCCCCCCAAGCCCGCAAATCTACATTAAAGGGGTTTCATTTTTAAGGTTAAGTCTTAAAAACACTCTTAAAAAACTAGAGAATTTCCCGAGCTAGAAAAAATTGGGCGCTTTTTCCCCCTATTTCATCTACTTCTCCCAAATTCCAAAATAAATCCCAATAAACCAAAAACCCATAAAACAAAACCATAATTAAGAGACTTCTTAAGGGAAATGCTCCTTCAACGCCCAAAACCCCCCTTTTCATAATCAACCCCCAACAATTTCAACACAACACCATATACACTTGTATACAACACTTCCTCTCATCATTATTACCATTCATCCCAAAGTTTATACTCAAAACATAAAAATTATAACTCAAGTTAATTTATAGCTCAAAATATCCTCAAATTCATATTTGAACTCTTTTTCTTTTTCCCTTTAAACCCAAATTTGATAACAATCAAACAACCTTAAAAAATGCAATGATGTGAAAACTTACCTTAATCACACAAGAACAACCCTTTGGGATCAAATTTTCCCCACTGAGTGAAATCCCCAAACTTAACACCAAAGGAATTTTGAACTCTAAAGCCCTGAAGCTTTCTAGCACTTGAATCTTTTTGATCCTTTTGGGGTTTGACCTTGTTTTAGCATATGAACTTAGAAGAGGGTTTTGGAGAGTATTTGGACGAATTTTGGGGTGGAAATGGTGAAAATAAACTTTGGTAAAATTTTAAATAACATAAAAAAGTCGGCCCCCGACTTTTTTTTTTGGGTGGTTTTGCCAACCCCGCAAAAATTTACCCCTTGGGTCTTAGTTGAAAGGGCCCCACCCAAAAGGGCTCACTTAAACGTTTTCGGGGGAAAAAATTTCATTTGACGGCCGCGAATTTTTTGGGCCTCAAATTTTTTCCCCGGCAATTTTTCTTAAAACTCCAAAACTTTCTGGGTTCACTTGACGAACGGTTTTTTCTTTTGGAAACTAGACTCAAAAACTTCTTTTTGGGAAAAAAAAAATACACACCAATACTACTCATATTCTGGAGATATACCTCTCTCCTTTGGGATCAAAAACCCTATCCAAAATTTTCCTTTGGGTTTTCCCCAAAAGTTCAACAAACTTAATTTCCTTAATTCGCTTGTTCTCAAATCCTTCAATATCTTTGTCCAAACAAAAACCCGCCATATTCCACCTCCCCCCTTTTTAACCAACACACTAGTCATCTATTCATTCAAGCCCGTTTTTTTTATTAACCAAATTAGTCAATTATTACTCATTCAAGCATAAAATAACAAAAAAAGTCATGCCAAAAAAATTTCAAGTAAATGCGAAGTTCTAACTATTACAAAATTCTAAAAAAACCCAAAAAAAGTCATCGTACCAGGACACTAAATTAGAATATGTCTAAGGAATGAAATTTTTAATAAATATCCATAATGTCCGAATAAAAAAATAGACATCATGGGGGGGAAGATCTTGGGGCAAAATGGAAATGGATAGAAGCTCCCTTTAAATCGGTCACAACGCCCTCAACGCTAGATGTAGGGGGGGAGCTTTGAATAAATTGACTCAAAAGGATGAAAGAATGTAGTATCGGAAAACACTATGTACCAAGAGATATAATAGGCCGCCCAAGATTAAAAATTAGCATATCTCATAAAATCAATGAATAAACAACCCGAAACGGAATGAAATAAATAACCATGGGGGGTAAACCCAAGGAATATCCCCAATCAATCCTCAAATAGCAAGAATCAATCAACGGAAAACCACAAACGGAAATAAGTCTACCAAAAACCATACTTACTTTACAAAATGCAAACGTGTCATTGCTCGGGGTCATGACCTGGGGGGACCCATGTAAATTTTCCCCTTTTCATTGGATAAAAAATCCCCCCGAGCATAAACCCCACCCGGAAAGAATCTGGAAAAACCCTTCTCAATATATCCCTCTTTTCCAAACCGAATTCCGGCCCCGGGGCCCGCATAATCACCGTTTCCCCGCCCTCTTATTATAAAGGCACATCTCTTTTTGTATCACAATATCGCCGAGTTTTATTATTTAACTTCTCTCACAAACACACCCCTACGGATTCAACACGGGGAATTGGGCACGGCCTACACAATCACTCAATCGCATTCACATGGAGAAAACCAAAAATATCATGCATGAAACTAGACATGCTTTCCCCCAAAAATTCCAAAACATACAATCAACAAACCCAAAGTCTAACTCAAGTGACCGTAACCCCCTCAAGCATGGTACCGGAACAATGCAAGACCCCGCTAAGGATTTTTCCTTTCCTTAAAGCCTGGGAACGCTCAAAGTTTAAAAAATGAAGACTCAATGGGTCACAAATACTCTAATAGCAAATAACAATTCAAGAATACCCTTCCCACCCCTTTACCAATGGGTTAATGTTTTTCAGGGGCAAGGCAATCTAAAAAAGGCCTTAGTAATCACTAATAATTCAATTATAACAAGTTACATGAACATTTCAACAAAAAAGCGCCATGGTCAAGCTCCATTTTTATAGAACCCCGGGGTCTCAATTAAATTTAGTTTATGGTTTAAAAGGGTTCAATTAATGATTAAGGGGGAGTTAACCCAAGCCTTAGATGATAACAAAGTGATAATAATCGAAACCCCATCAAGTTTGGGTTTATTAATTTGTGGGTTTTTTCATTATTTTTAAAATTTAGGACCCATAAAGTGATGATAATCATGAAGATGATAAAATGATTAAAACTTACCTCTGATATTCTTGCCCTAGTTTGGGAATTTTTTCCATGGCCAGGGGGAACTATTTTTGGAGTTTTTGGGGGAATAAAAATGTGAGACTAAGTGTTTAAAAAAAAGGAACCCTCCGTAAACCGGCCGGCCAAACCCCCCCCAAAACGGTCACTTGACCGCTATAGCGGAAAATGGGGACCCCTCCACCTCATGGAGAACTCCACCGCCGGGGGGGGCCTAGGGGCCATCGCCCCCCACGGGGGACGGGAAAGGGTTAAAAACCGGGGGCTTAACCCACCGCTATAAGGGTACCGCCGCGCGGCACACCCCCCCCGGCGGTCCCTTTGGGGGCCTTGATACCGACTTTCCCTCTTTTTTCCCCTACCCCCAACATTTATTCGAGGCCAAAAAAACCCACAAACCAAACAGCACTTTATACAAAAAGGCATCATACGAAAAACCCCGGTCCCCTAAAAATTTCCCCAAACCGGAGTTCAATTTTCCCTACCCCCCCCCGACAATTTAATACAATAAAACAACAACCACAAATAAGTCAATTTTTAAAAATTCTTAGACTTATAGAATCGAGTTCCCCATTTAAATCGTATACCCTTGGAAAAGGGTTTTTTTTTAGGTGATCCTATATTTTTCCCCTTTTCGAGGAAAATTGTTTCACCGAATTTCCAATTAAAACAACCCTTTTTCCGGGACAAGGATGAAGAACAGAAAAAATTTCCCACTCCAAAAGATGAGGATACTTGCTACGCATACCCCAATTCCCTTCCCCAAATTTTTAAAGATTCTCCCAGAACTTTTACGGTGGCTTTTTCCTTGGGCCTCGGGCCCCAACATCCCTATCCAAAAAGGCAAGGGCTCTTCCTCATATGACAAATTCCCCATCTAACAAAACCGGAAAAACCCCCGGATTATGTACGAACCTTTCCCCGTGGTACCTCTTAAAATCGAAAATGGAACCCCCGGATGAAGCCCCCTAAACCCGGAGGCAAAGCCAACTTATAAGCCACCTCCCCTACACGCTTGGATCTCAAACGGCCCCAAAGCACCTTTGAGTTGCTTCCTTCCCTTTTCCCAAAAATCATCACACCCTTCTGGGGGAGACTTTTTGGCAACCACCTCTCTTTTCCAAAATCAAGATCTCGGAACCCTTTCGATCCGCATACTCCCGGCCTACTCTAGGCGCTGGGGAAATTGGGTTGGATCACCTTTACTTTCTCTGGGACTCCCCCGGGAAAATCGGTCCCCGGGTCTCACCCAAACGCATCAAACCATCCCATAGGGGGACCTACCCTTTTCCCAAAAACAACACCTCAAAAGGAGCCTATCGATCTCGAGTGGTAGATATTGTTTATGAAATTAAAAAGGGAAGGGAAGGGCCCAATACCCACCCAAAACCCATCACACCGCACAAAACATTCTTTAAGGACTTTTAAAAGTCCGCTTAGACTTCCCGTCATTCCCCAGGGGGGAAGGCATACCCGGGTCCAAATCCCCCAACCAAAAACCCCTTTCAAACCCTCCCAAAACCTGGGTGTGAACGTTTTGGGCCTTTTTTTTGGGCACAATGTAGATAGGAACCCCGTGAAGCCAAACACCCCCCCAGAAAACGATTTTTTTAATTTCTCCTTATCATAAGTTATCTTCACCGGGAAAGAAGTGGGGGACTTAGTCAACCCGTCAACAATAACCCAAAAGGGGTCAAACTTTTCCCCAACGTCTTCAAGACCAACTACGAAGTCCATGGCTATCCTTTCCCCCTTCCACAAAGGAATGGGCATCCTCAAAATGTACCCCCGGGGGCGGTGTTCATACTTCCCGTTCCGGTTTGGACAAAGAGCAACCCAAAATCCCCTATATCACGTTCATCCTAGACCACTAGTAAAGGGTTTCGGGTCACGATACATCTTAGTCGTGCCGGGGTGAATGGAATACCTCAAACTATGAGCCTCCCTCGAATGGTTTTTATCAAATCACCCACACATGGCACGAAACCCCGCCCCCGGGGGCCCCAAAAAACCCCCCCTTCGTCAATCACGGCCTCCTTGGGGCCCCTCCACCCCCTTGTCCAATTTTGTAACCGCATCTTGGGCGAAAGCCAACCCCAAAAATGATGACCCAGCTTCAACATAAGCCAACACCTTGCTTGCATTTGAAATATCCAAAAATTTTTAAAACCCCTTGGAGTCCCAACCTCTCCCAGCTAACCCGGGGGTTCGAAAGATCAAACGAGCCGGTTTCCATCTGGGCCAAATTTTCCTCTCCCTCCCACCAAAATTTTTTTTACCGGGACGATACGGAACGGGGCCCTCATGGGCTTTTGGGCCCTCCCTCTCCGCTACTTGAGCCAAAAACCCTTCCCAGTGAACACATCCGGACCGCTTTTGGGCAAGTACCCCCCGGTGGATACCATACAAGTAGGGTCTCCGGTTTTTTAACGCGGGAACCCCCACCCTTTCCAACTCCAAAATCATGAGTAAAATAGTTCTTTTTTGCACTTTCCTGCCGAGAAGCATAGGCAATCCCTTCTTCTCCTACATCAAAAAAAGCACCTAAAACCCGAATGTGAAACATCACAATAAACAACAAAAACCTTGCCCTCCCAAACAATGCTAGAATAGGGGTTTTAGTCAATAATGTATTATTTTTTAAAACTCTCTTCCCTGTCATCAACGAAACGGACCCCTT
This sequence comes from Lycium ferocissimum, assembly GCF_029784015.1. Classification (NCBI taxonomy): domain Eukaryota; kingdom Viridiplantae; phylum Streptophyta; class Magnoliopsida; order Solanales; family Solanaceae; genus Lycium; species Lycium ferocissimum. The sequence continues at coordinate 5,701 of NW_026721182.1, forward strand.
TCGAGTCAAGCAAATCAAATGGGAAAAAATAAAGGGAAACTCCCCCCAAACCGATGATGGGAGCTAACCCAACCCCCGAAACTACGGGCTTTATCAACGGATGAGGCCTAGCCCACTCCCATTTCCACCGGGAGGGTCTACCGTAATCCCTTCCCTTTGAAATTACATGCCCCGGAAAAACACAAAAACCAAAATTCACACTTGGAGAATTTATATACTTTTCCTTTTTCCCGCAATACTCTAAGAGCAACCCAAAAATTTCCCAATGCCCCCCTTTTCTTTTAGAGTACACCGGATAAATTAGCTAATGAACACTGGCTACCGAATGAGTGTAAAAGGGCTTAAACACCTTTGTTAAATCAAATCCGTGAACGGTACGGGGAATTAGTGGCGAAAGAGGACATAATAAGAACTCATAGTGTCCATACTTGGTCCAGAAAAAGGCTGTCTCGAACATCCTCTACTTGAATCTTTAATTGGTGATACACGACCTCAGATGGTCTTAGAGAACCTTGACTCCACATGGCCCGGTCAAACAAGTCATCATATATGGGGAATGTGATACTTATTCCCGGACGATTACCTTGTTGAGCCGACGGTAATCAATACACATATGCATAGACCCATCCTTCTTCTTGAACAACACGAGAGCGCCCCCCGATGGGAGGCTCGGGCGAATAAACCCTTACTCAAAAGATCTTTCGCTCTTTCGATTCTGCGGTTCGCTGGTGCCATCCTATGGTGGAATAGAGATAGGACGAGTCCCTAGGTCTAAATCAATCCTAAAATCAATGTCACGATCAAAAGGGATACTAGGCAAGTCCACGGGGAACACCGAAGCCACGACCCAACCCCCGTAGGCCATGACTAGTGCCCGAAGTGGACACTCGTGTACACTTGCTATCTATAGTCATACACTACTAGCATGAGCGAGCCGTTATAAATATAAGGGCAAAACATATGCAAGTCGAAGCCGTCTACCTGCGGAAGAGTTGACCTATAAGGTTAATATCGCACCAAAGCGGCGTCGTCATATATATATATATAGAGGCCCCAACAAAACATAAGCCGAGAAGGCTACCTTCCTGGCCACCGCCATGATAAACATATATAGCTACAAGCGCAAGGCCGGCCACTACAAACGGGTACGCCCAGGACATAAGTCATAACCATATAACAAAACAACGATACATAGACCCACACTTGTCAGACCCGTTCTCTAAGAGTGATAATGACATCATATGGCGGGACAAAACCCCGCCGTGCCCTCGAACAACAACATATGTACATATCAAAAGGTTATGCCACGAAACCATGCTCGGAACAAGGAGCACTGCGAAATACCCTCGAGTAGATGTCCCAGGGCGTGATCCCCGAAACGAGCGTACGCACCGCGTGCATGAAACGCGGCCCCCCCCCGAAGAAAGGGGGGTCGATGCGAGATGTGTCGAGTATGTAAAGCATGAACATAGTAAATGGAATCATATCGAGACAAGGTGAATGATTCGTGCAACAAACGAGTTTCATAAAACTTGCCTTTCGAACATATTTCATCCGTATCGTTTCGCCGTAATGTCACTATAGTATCTCAGCAATCAAAGTCGGTGAGTAATCATACCGAGGTAATATATATAACGTGTCCCTACCCTCTAGTGAGGAACTCGGTAATTAAAATCATAAAGATTATAAACATAAGCATATACGTGTCCCTACTCTTCAAATAGTGGACTCCTATGAATAAGGAATGTACGCCCTCCGGCCTCCATCTCCAAATCATCATATCACTATATCATCATCATCATATATATATATATACGTGTCCCGCCCTCAGTGAGGGACTCGGTGAATAGTATAATAGTTGTGCGCACGAGAACATACCCGGCCGGGACTCGTTGAAGGACATAGCGGTACGAGCGAGTAATAAGCAACCACATATACACATAAAGCATTTTTGAGACTCAATTAATAGTAAACCAAATCAGTTCTGGACATTAGAGTTACATTTTTTTAAAATCAAATATTTAAATTTTTTTTAAAAATAAGAACTCCCAGCATCACATACTAGTCCATCATTAAAAAATCGAGATCATGCCATTATATCAAATTTCCAATCGTCAGGACGAATAACAATCACATGCTACCAAAAAACTAGAGGGAGTAGAGGTTGATTATACTTACTTACGTCGGGCACCCAAAAAAAAGGGGGAATAGGCTTTGCGTACCTTTAGCGTTTTCTTAATAATTTTTACTTTCCCCCAAAAACACTTATCCATATCAAGATATCAAGAGCACGTTTTTCACAAAGGATTTTAATACGCCCCTACCACCCGTTAAACCCGTATTTTGAAAGACGAGCGATTCGGGGTTTAACTTGATAAGTTAGGATTAAAAATTCGGACACGAAGCGAGACGGTGACCTTCATTTTTTCGGGGCCAAGTGTGTATGGATATTGGGATGGAAACATTTTAAAAAAATTGGGGCCAAAAGTGGAAATTGTGGAAGTTGGCCCTTATTAAAAATGGGGGGAGTAAACTTGGGAGTGGGCACCTTTTAGTGGGCC
>NW_026721183.1:0-8784 GCF_029784015.1 Lycium ferocissimum
GATTAAGATTTTTTGGGTTTGCTATTGATGTTGGGAGTTGTTTATTATATGGAGGAGGTCATCGAAATAAAGGAGATGTTACCCCAAATTTCGTTAGCTCTTAGAGTCTTAATTGAGGTCGACAGCATGTTTCCAGTTTTCTAACCTTAGCACGAATTCTTTTGAATGTAGAATTGTGAGTATTGGAGGGGAGCACTTAGTCGGTAAAGCTAGAGTGACGTAAAGGTATGTAAGGCTAGCCCTTCCTTCAAAGGCATGATTCTTATATATATATTGTTACTCCGTTCGGTAATTCCCATGACCTTCTTACATTCCAAAAGATGAAAGTTAAAGAGTATTAAAAGTTTCCTACGAGTTATTGATGAGATATGTTACACGATAATGAGATGATACTATTATAATGTTAATGATCTTTACACGATTCCTTGATGTTATTCATTATTGATAGCCTCAGCTTATAGTGCTAGTTCATTCAAGGTGAGACATGACGATCATGGTGTTCCATAATGTAATCGGAGGTTACCAACCTTACGTCACTCCGATAGAGTTACAGTGTTTGCTTGAGCTCTTATGCATACTTCATGATAAGTATATATGTATGATTAAACCGTGCCTAGATGGTCGGGCATGACACCGCGGCGCGGGCGCTTACGACACACCCTCGCCTAGACGGCCCGGGCATGACACCGCTAAGGCGGGCAGCTAAGATAACACCGTGCCTAGATGGTCGGACATGGCGCACTAGGTGGGCGGCGTGTAGTGGATTACCGGACGCGGGCTAACGATGATGGTATATTTGGTATGCATGACATGTGTTTTCCTTTAAAGTTAAGCAAGTTATACCTTCGCCTTATGTTTCATTATTTCTTTACTATGTGAGTGTTATTCATGCCTTACATATTCAGTACATTTTTCCATGTGACGTCCTTTTTTTGGATGCTCGTGTTCGTGCCACGGGTAGACGAGGGAGGTGGCCCAAATTCCCGTGAGCTATTACAGCAGACTCACAGGAGCACTTCACTATTCTGGAGGTGCCATTTTTGAGATATTATTTTATGTACATATTTGGGCACGACAGAGTCCTTTCCCGTCCTTATGTCTAGTACTCTAGTAGAGGCTCGTAGATATGCACGTGTGGGTAGTAGATGTCCCATGATGACTACACTGTGTTTTTGTATATCATTTTCGCAGCCATGAGGGGTTATATAAATGCATGTGTTGCCTTCGAGATTATATGTGTCCAGGATGAGCATGATGACTAGCGTAATGATTGGTGCTCGATAGTCAGCTCCGGGTACCCGTCATAACCCCCCTAGTCAGGTCGTGACGATTACTCTGAGACAGTATTTTCTAGTATATGAGACTATATTTCCTCTATCAGAGTATGTACTTATGTTTAGGAGCTCTTACACGAGTTCAGATCATTCATTATGTATTTAGTACTGTCGCACTGAATTTATCTAAAAATTAAGACTATTAGTTTATTATTTGTTTCCTTTCGCATTGTTGAATGTTATATGGGGTTGTTTAAGGGAAGGTTTCGTCCACTAGGGGGGATAGTGTGTGTGCCCACATGACTCATGAGTTGGGGTGTGACAAGTTGGCATCAGAGCCCTAAGTTCACCGATCTTACAAGTACAACAGCAATGTATAGTAGAGTCTTGCGGATCAGTATGATGAGCTCGGTACCTATCTGCGAGAGGCTACAGGACATTTAGAAAACTTCCATTTTCTTCATCATTTCGTGCTACTTTATTCAAAATAGTATCTAGATGATTCAAATTGGTATCCGACTTCTATTCCTATTCTCTCACATATGGTGAGGACATGTGCGGTAGTCGTGAGAGATGAGGTGACAATACCTATTTCCAGAGGCCGAGGCTGAGCTAGAGGTCGTGGTAGAGGTAAAGGTCATGAGGTAGCATCGACCCGAGGTAGAGCACCCGTGGCTGGCCTGGCCAAAGCTAGAGCCCAAGCCAGTGTTTCAGCATGATGATAAGACCATAGAGGAGGATAATCCAGGCTGGCATCCATCCACCTACACCAAATGGGTCTCCTATTAGAGTTAGAGGACAGGAGCAGTACCAGACCCACGGCACAGCCTGCTGCAGCTATGGCACCCCATATTGATGAGATTCCACTACCTGTTTTTGCTCCTATGTCAATTGTTAGCCCAACTATGACTCATGAGGAAGAGGATATGTTTGCGAGGTTTACCAAGATGAAGCCTCAGGAATTTAATAGTCCCCCTTGAAAGGATGCGGCGAGTTCATCGCCGATAGTCATGAGGCTTCACAAGTTGGGTGTGGTAGAGTCGCATAGGGTCGATTATGTTTCTTTCCGCTTGCGTTAGGAGGCAAAGATATGGTGGAGGTCCTATATTGAGTGTCGACTAGCTGGGTCGCCTCCCTTAACTTGGACCCAGTTCTACGTTCCCCAGACTTTGAGGGACAGGCGGAGAGATGAGTTTAACAGTCTATAGCAGAGAGGGATGTGGGTCCTATAGCATGAGTCTAGATTTCATTCCTTGGCTCGTTATGCAGTTCAGTTACTCCCCACCGAGGCAGAGAGATGCGTTATACGGTTCGCCACTCCCCCGCGAGGCAGAGAGGACGAGAGTTCGTTAAGGGGTTGGTGCTTCCGTTGGTCTGGCAACCTTACAGATAGTGGCTTCTTGGTTTTCTTCCAGTCTGTGGTTGATCATGCTACTGGGGTAGAGTGCGGTTGGTGATTCTTATGATGGGAGTGACGACAAGAGGATTCCCTCGATTCAACAATTTCAGTGGTTCGTCTTCTAACGGTGCTGGCCATTTGGGCAAGAGTCATCAGTACCATTCTTGCCACCCTATTCAGTCAGCACTTCAGATTTCGACTAGTGGCCTTCCTAGCAGAATGGATTCAATTATGGACTGACTTCTCGAACCCAGGGTATTTTGCGAGAGAGTGTCCTAGACCCAGACAAAGCGGAGCTCCACAGGGGTCTCGATTTTGGAGCTGTGGCTCCAAAGACCGTCGTTAGTAAAGGTGGATCTTCGTATATAGGTGGTTCGAAGCCTAGCAGACATGGTTATCAGTCTGGGAGAGATGGTTATCAGCCTGGCAGGGGCAGTTTTCAGACAGCGAGAGGTGGAGATCAGTCTTGTCAGGGTGGTCGTGAAAGCACATAGTCCGAGGGCTGACGAGTTCATTATTATGCTTTTCCTGGTAGACCAGAGGCATAGGCTTTTGATGCGTTTATCACGGTACTATTTTAGTCTCCGCACGGCAGTCGATATTTCATCCGGGCTCTAATTTCTCTTATGTGTCCATATATTTCTTTATTAGTTTGGATATGATTTTTGATCTACTTGATGTGTCTATTCGTGCGTCTACTCTAGCTGGAGATTTTATGATGGTAGATCGAGTCTATCAGTCTTGTACAGTTACATTCCTGGGTTATGGTACTTGGGTAGATTTTTTATGTCATGTTAGGTACGAATTGGTTGTATCCCAATCACGCGATTCTAGATTGTCATGCCAAGACAGTCACGTTAGCCATGCTAGGCATTCCAAGATTAGAGTGGAAAGATAATCCTAGCCTTGCTCCTAAGAAGATTATATCAGTCCTCCAAGCAAAGAAATTAGTGGATAAGGGGTGTTTGACTTACTTAGCGCATATCCGGGATACGAGTGCGGATAATCCTTCCCTGAAGTCGGTACCCGTAGTTAGCGAGCTTGCGGAGGTCTTTCCCATATACTTGCCTGGTATGCCACCTGATCGTGATATTGATTTCCGCATTGATTAAGCCAGGCACTCTGCTTATTTCTATTATACCTTATCGTATGGCCCCAATAGAGTTGAGGGAGTTGAAGAAGCTATTGCAGGACTTGTTGAGCAAGGAGTTTATTGGACATAGTGTTTCCATTTGGGGTGCTCCGATTTTGTTCGTGAAGAAGAAGGATGGTTCTGTGGGGATGTATGGGATGGTTCTATGCAGATGTGTGTTGATTATCGGCTGATGAACAAGATTACTATTCGGAAAAAATATCTAATACCTCGCATAGATGACTTGTTTGATTAGCTTTAGGGTGCGTCGATCTTCTCCAAGATCGACTTGAGGTCAGGGTATCATCAGTTGAAGATTAGAGAGATGATATTTCATAGACTGTTTTCAGGACCCACTATGGTTAGTAAGAGTCCTTAGTGATGTCTTTGGGGCATATCAATGCCCCTGCGGCTTTCATAGATTTGATGAATGGGATCTTCAAGCCTTGCTTGGCTTCGTTTGTGATTGTCTTTATTGATTGCATTTTAGTGTACTCTCGGAGTAAGGAAGATCATGAGAAGCATTTGATGATAGTACTGGGGTTGTTGAAGTAGAAGAAGTTGTATGCCAAATTTTCTAAGTGTGAGTTCTGGCTCAGTTCTGTGGCATTTTTTGGGGCATGTTGCGTCTAAAGATGGGATTATGGTGGATCCCTAGAAGATCGAAGCAGTTAGAGATTGGGCTAGGCCTACTCAATGACTGAGATTTAGAGTTTTATGGGCATGTGAGTTATTATTGTCGATTCATGAAGGGGCTCTCATCAATCGCTTCTCATTTGACTCGATTGACTCAGAAGAATGTACCTTTTTAGTTGTCCGATGAGTGTGAGGAGAGCTTTCAAAATCTCAAAAGACTCTATTGACTTTAGCCCTAATTTTAGCATTACCTGTGGAAGGGAAAGACTTCACTGTTTATTGTGATATTTCTCGAATTGGTTTGGGTTGTGTGTTGATGCAAGAGGGTAAGATGATCGCGTATGCTTCGAGGCAGTTGAAGATCCATGAGAAGAACTACCCCGCACATGACTTACAGTTGGCGGTGGTAGTCTTTGCTTTGAAGATTTGGAGGCATTACCTGTATGGGGTTCATTGTGAGGTATTCACGGATCATCATAGTCTTAATCATGTGTTCAATCAGCAGGATATGAATGACAACGTAAGTGCATGGAGTTGCTCAAGGATTATGACATTACCATTATCTTTAATTCAGGAAAGGCTAATATGGTAGCTGATGCATTGAGCCGAAAGGCAGTGAGTATGGGTAGCTTGGCGCATTTGATTGTTGAGGAGCATCCCTTGGCTATAGAGGTTCAGTCTTTGGCTATAGTCTGGTTAGGCTTGATATTTTAGAACTGGGCAAAGTGTTGGCTTGTGTTGAGGCGAGGTCGTCTCTTTTGGAGCAAATTAAGGCACAACAGTTTGAGGATGTGAAATTATGCAAGAGTCGAGATAAGGTGTTGAGTGGGGAGAGCCAACGAGGTGATTCTTGATGGTGAGGGTGTTTTGAGGATCAAGGGGCGCATTTGCGTTCCTCGTGTTGGTGGTTTGATTAAGTTGATTTTAGAGGAGGCTCACAGTTCCAGATATTCCATCCATCCTGGTGCTACAAAGATGTATCATGACTTGAGACAACATTATTGGTGGGGTTGGATGACGAGGGATATAGTGGAGTTCATTTCCCAGCGTTTGAATTGCCAGTAGGTTAAGTATGAGCACCAGAGACCGAGTGGTGTGACTCAGAGGATGCTCATTCCCGAGTGGAAGTGGGAGAGGATAGTTATGGACTTCATGATAGGTCTAACAAAGCCTTTGGGAAAGTTCGATGCTATTTGGATTATTGTGGATAGATTGACAAAGTCCGTGCACTTCATTTCAATAGAGACTACTTACAATTCGGGGAAGTTAGCTAGGATCTATATTAGAGAGATTGTTCGATTGCATGGATTGACCATTTCCATCATTTCAGACAGAGGCACTCGGTTCACTTCCTAATTCTGGAGGACTTTGCCGAAGGAATTGGGGACTCAGTTGGATCTTAGTTTCGCTTTTCATCCTCAGATAGATGGTCCGTTCGGGAGGACTATTTAGGCGTTAGACGACATGTTGCGGGCTTGTGTGATCAATTTTGGTGGTCATTGGGACAAGTTTTTGCCCTTGGCGGAGTTTGCTTACAACAACAGTTATCACTCAGATATTGACATGGCTCCATTTGAGGCTTTGCATGGTAGGAGATGGCGTTCTCTGATTGGTTTGTTCGATGAATTCGAGGTGAGATCTTAGGGTACCGATATGCTTAGGGAGTCCTTAGATAAAGTAAAGTTGATTTAGGAAAAGCTCGTTACGGCACTGAGTAGGAAAAAGGGGTATGCGAACCAGAAGGTTCGTGATTTGGAGCTAATGGTTTGTAACTAGGTTTAATTAAAGGTTTCACCCATGAAGGGTGTGAAGAGATTTGGGAGGAAGGATTGAGCCCAAGGTTTATTTACTCTTTTGAGATTATTTTTCATGTGGGTGAGGTAGCTTAAGAGTTGGCCTTGCCACTAGGCTTAGCGAGTGTGCACCCGGTGTTTCATGTTTTTATGTTGAAGAAGTATCATTCTGACAGGTCTTATATCATCCAGTGGGACTCGATATTGTTCGATCAGAATTTGTCCTTTGAAGAGGAGCGATAGCAATAGGTTACACCCTGTATCATAGAAATAAGGCTAGACTAGTATCGTTAGAGTTTTAATGGAAAAACTGAAGGTTTGAACATTTTGCTGAAATGGTTGATAGGCCTACTTCGGGCTTCCGTAACACACTGTTAGTTAGGAATTTAGGAAAGTACCCTTAATGAAAGTTACAATATGTAGAAATACCTTTCCAACCAAATAAGGACCAGGCCTATCAGATATCGGAGCAGGGAGATATGATCGTCGCAAGATGGCTAATAGTAAGGCGCTTAAGATTCGATAGAATTGGCTAAGTTTTCGATACGTCTACCTTCCAGCCCAATTTCGTGAAAATCCATTGTTGAGAATTTGAGAAAACTTAAAACATGAAAGTTGTATGTCTTTGAAATACCTTTCCAACGCTTTATTATGAAGCTCAAACGGGCATGTGAGTAAAGAGTTATGACTGTTTTACTAACCTGTATTTCACATGATCATCTTGTGGTTCATCCCGCGTTTCACAGGATTGAACACTAAAAATCATGCTCCTCTGACATGTCGTGCATCAGGACTGCGTTTCACAGGTCAAACATGTGATTCACTGGATGTGTCACTCGCCTTGCTTGGCCATAAAACCCCCGAACGTGAAATTTTCTTAAACCTTCATTCTACTTCATCTTTGGCCGACTTTTTGAGGATTAAATACCCTAGAACTTCCCTAAACCTCATAAGGTGAATTCTTCCGCAAACCCTAAGCATTATTCCATCATATTAGTAAGGATTAACACCTATATACGGATTGTTAACAAGAATCTACCCTACAATCCTAAGGTTCTCAAGAAAACCCTTCTCAAGGATTCAAGTTCATATTTTTGGAATTCTTCTCCAAAAGCATTGGAGCGATTAAGGTATGTAAGACTTTCCTAATTCCAATCGATTATAGCTTTGAATTGGTGATTATGGACTCTAATTTCTTGAGAGATAAGTTAATGGGCTAGTGATTAAGAAGCGTATGAACTATTGTATGGTTGAGATTGTTGACTTAGGGTTGTTGCAATCATATGGGTGATGAAGAATAATGTTAATTATATCTATTTGTGGATGTAGAATCACTTAGAAGCAAGAGGTTGGGTAATTGGATGAAGAAATACCCTTAACGAAGGTTGTGGAGCTTTATGCCCACCAAGTGTTTGATAAAATGCGCAAATGACCAAAGCATACTTGCTTATATTGAATCCCTCTGACTTGTATTGTTATATATTAAGGTTGAAAGAGGTTGACGAACGTCGTATTATGCTCAAAGGCTAAAGTTAAGGTATGTGAGGCTAACTCTCTGCGTTTGGGAATGTTAATGATTCTCCCTACGCCACGTTCGTTTACAACATTACTAATTGCCTCAGAAATATAGTTATGCTTAGTTCCCTGAATAGTTGCAGAACTTCTATTCTCTAGTTTCCAGATTCATTCATGACTTTCATTCCGAATGTTGTCGGCTCGTGCAATCAATATAGACTTGTATTTGATACCCATGAGTCTCAGTCCAGAATACTCAGCATGTTTACAAAAATTTAAAGCTTCAGTTCTCATAATCAGTTCATGAATACATGTCCCAGCTTGTTAGTGTTGTATCTTTCTGCATGATTCTTAGTTCTTTCATGTAAGTTGTTTAATGATGAACACCTGTGTTATTGGGCCTAAGGCCATAGTTATGTATACGTATACTTAGGCCCGAAGCCGCAGCTTGTGCACATATATATTGGGCCTGAGGCCGTAAATTATTTACTCAGATAAACTGTCACGCCCCAAAACCCACCGTAGACGTGACTGGCATCCGATGTCATGAACAACATCGGAAGAACCTTATAAATCAATAACGTCAAACCCTTTTTCGATAATCTTTCATTTATTTTAATTAAACAAGTGATAACAACTAAATAAAAATCTTAGATCACAATTATGAAACAAAATCAGTGGAAGTCAAATCAAATACTGAGTTAATAAACATGGCACAAATGCCCCAACGAGTCATACGAGACTCCAACACACTGCCCACAATCTGACAACTATCTAAGGAGCTACACTAAGATAATGAGTAATGTCTAAATCATCGGGACGCGCCCGAAACTAAAATACGAAAAGTAAAGATAGAATGGTGCCCACGAACAATCATGTGGGCTCACCGGATAGTCTCGAAAGCAGCAAGTTCTCTTAAGTTGTAGGCGTATCACGAACCTACTTCTCAATGATACCTAACATACCATAAAAAACAACAATGGTATGCCTGAGTACTGGGTACTCATGAGTGTCTAAGGGGCAATAGTTAACAAA
>NW_026721184.1:0-9162 GCF_029784015.1 Lycium ferocissimum
GTTTACGTTTTGGGTTTGTCGTTTGGCTTATTTAATAACATTAGTGTTCATGGTTGATGAATAATGTACTTAGGCCTTTCCCAGATCTATTTGTAATTGTGTTTATCGATGGCATTCTGGTATATTCTCGGTCAGAGGTAGAGCACGCACATCATTTACGTACAGTCCTTGGAATTCTTCGAACTCGAGAATTATATGCTAAGTTTTCAAAATGTGAGTTCTGGCTGAATTCTGTAACTTTTCTAGGTCATATTATCTCAACTGACGGTATTTGAGTATATACTCAAAAGATTGAGGTTATGAAGACTTGGCCAAGGCCTACAACGCCTACAGAGGTCCGTAGTTTTCTGGGATTATCAGGCTATTATAGAAGATTTATGGAAGGATCTTCTATTTCGGCGCCATTGATGAAGCTAACTCAGAAATCAGTAAATTTTTAGTGGACCGATGCTTGTGAGTGCAGCTTCCAGGAATTGAAAGATAGATTGACTTCAGCTCCAATCCTGACACTTCCAAAATGATTAGAAGGTTGTGTCATTTATTGTGATGCCTCCAGTGTTGGGTTGGGCTGTGTGTTGATGCAAAGCGGTAAGTTCATTGCCTATACCTCTAGGCAGTTGCGAAAATATGAGAAAAATTATCCGACCCATGACCTTGGGTGTTGTCGTTATTCATGCACTAAAGATATGAAAACATTATTTGTACGGTGTTCATGTTGATATTTATACGTATCACAAGAGTCTCAGATATATTTTCAAGCGAAAGAAGAGTTGAATGTACGACAGAGGCGGGGGTTAGAGCTATTGAAAGACTATGATATGAGTATTTTATATCATCCCGGAAAAAGGAATTTGGTGGCCAATGCGCTCAACCGTAAATCCATGGGAAGTATATGTGACGTTCAATCGGAGAAGAAAGAATTAGTCCGTGAGAAAATTTGCCCAGCTAGCTAGCCTAGGATTTCGCTTAATGGACTCGAGCAATGTAGGAGTCGATGTTCATAACCCAACTATTTCATCCTTGAACATAGAGGTGAAAAAGCGCCAATATGAAGACCCTAAGTTGAGTTATTACAGAGATACACTTCCCCAGAAGGAAAAGTCACCATTTGAGATTTATGCAGATGGGAGTCTTAGGTATCAAAGCAGGCTACGTGTTCTAGATGTTACAGGATTATGCCACGTATTCTGGAAGAAGCCCATTACTCTCGTTATTCTATACATCCAGGAGCAACAAAGATGTACCATGATCGTAAATCAATGTATTGGTGGGACATGATGAAGAAAGATATAGTAGAGTTTGTAGCTCAATGTCCAAATTGTCAACAAGTGAAGATTAAGCATCAAAAGCTAGGAGGATTGTTGCAAGCGATGTAAATTCCAACTTGAAAATGGGAAGTGATCAACATGGATTTTATTGTAGGCTTGCCTCGTTCTCGGAGTAAGAATGACTCCATTTGGGTAATCGTAGATAGACTTATGAAATCAGCTCATTTTCTTCCAGCTAGAACTACATACTCAGCGGAAGATTATGCAAGGTTGTATCTTAAAGAGATGTGCGACTTCATGGTGTCCCAAACATCCATTATCACAGAGACGATGAGGAGCACAATTTCTTTGCTAAATTTTGGAAGTCCTTTCAAGAGGTTTTAGGAACTCAAGTGAGACTCGCACAACATTTCATCCACGTGAGGCGACGGACAAGCTAAACACACTATTTAGACCTTGGAAGATATGTTGTGGGTGTCACACCCCGACTTTACTAGGGTGTGATGGGCACCCGACCCTATATTCGGAGCCGAGCGAACCCTCGGACTCTTAGTACACACATGTTCTCTTGGATTCATAGGGACAAAGTAAAGTAAAATACATAGTAAATTTTTTTCAAAATCTTTTCGTCGTTTTTCAAATAAGCGAGCTTTGTAAATAAGAGGGCTCAGTAAAATAAAAACACATCAACCGATGGAACTCGTTTTTAGGCCGACACTCTAGACTCCACGACTCCGTTCCGCAAAGTCTCTACTCCGTAATCATAGACCATAGCACGTGTATCGACTCGCCAACTCTCCGGAGGGAGCGGAGCTTGCCAACATTCGGAACATCTTCTATCTTCTACTCGATGCGGGGGTACGCGCGGCATGAAACGCGAGCCGCCCACAAGAAGGGGCGTCGACGAACAATGTACCGAGTATGTAAGGCGTGAATAATAACATAGTAAGAAATGTATACATGGACAATAACGCATAGAAACATAGAACATGTCATGTCAAAAATTGACCTGTACATAGGAATCATATCTTGCATAGAGAACATAGAACATATCATAGGATAGCGAGTAACTGTGCATATGAGTGCCCTGAGGGCGGATGCCATGCATGCTTACTTGGTCATATCTCGGTCATAGTACCGCACGAGGCGGCTCACCCACATAGCGCCGGAATATCGGCTCGTCATAAATCCCGCGTCGGCATCCCGCGTCCGGGATGATAAGCCAGGCGACCGGTGTGGCAATGAAACATAGTTCCTTCCCAATTCCCAAGTATGCATAGTTCCCATCCCCCCAACCCGTATTCATATTTAGCATGCGGGGGGCCCAAGGAAAATCATGTACTTGTCGGAGTGACGTAAGGTCGGAAACCTCCGATCGCATTATGGAATAATCATGGTCGCTTTGTCTCGCCTTGAAAGAACGATAATCATAAGGCGAGACTATCAACATAGAACATGTCATAGCATATCGGGTCATTGATATAGCATACACGACACACCATCATTGTCATCATAGAATCATAGTTGTCATAGAATCATAGTCATCATAGAATCGTGGCCATCATAGGATCATAGTCATCGTAGAATCATAGGCATCATAGAATCATTGTCATCATAGAGTCATAGTCATCCATGAACCATAGCCATCATAGAATCATAGTCCCCATAGGATCATAGTCCCCATAGAATCATGATCATAGACATCATAGAATTATAGTCGTTGTTTTAAGTCATAAGCGGCAATATTGTGAAACTTAGTTTTTTAAAGAAAAATGTATATTTTGGAAAACACTTGTAAACTTTTATAAAGAAAATCATACCTTGGGGTCGAGGGTTTAGTTAAAAACAACTTTTAATTTGATAATAGGAATGATAACAAAAACTTTTATTAGCTATAGCATGGAAATAAGCTTAATGAGCTAATAGGACGGGGTTCGAATAGTGGGCCCGCCTCGGACGAATGAGGCGGCGTGGACAATTTACGTATAATACGTTTCATAATGTTGCTTATGGAAGTCTTAGGGTGATCGGGTCTTATTCTTGCAAGTTCTAGGGTGTTTCGATCTTTCTTTCACTATTCAAGCACTTTTTGGTTCTAATGCCACTGAATGAATAGTAACTATTATTCAATCTCGGATTTCTAGAGTTAGGGAAGTCCCCGAGACACGTATTCAAGCCTATAACATCTAAGACATGCCAAAGAAAGAAAGTGAGGCCTTACATACCTTTTTCCGCTTCTTATGCTCCTCCAAATTCAAGCTCCAAATCTGCCAAAAATCTTCAATCTCACATTATTGATCGTTCGTTCAAATATTATTCCGAAGCCATTCAAATACGATTTAGAAGCATTCCAAGCAATCCATACATCATTCAAAGTAACCCATCCATTACCCCATGGAACCCGAAACCATCAATTTCCATAGAGACAACAATAATACATTTCTTTCCTCAAAATTCATCGACGATACTAATAATCCACTCTTAACAACATTGTTTCCATAAATTCAAGAAAACATATTCAAATCATATTACGTTCCAAATCAGCCCATAACCATCACAACTTCCATTTGAATCATCAAACTTTCATTTTCACTACATAGAATCCATCACAACAACAACTAAAATACTAACTATCATTACTTCATTTTTTTCTACACCATGGCAGCCCACTCACGGCCACACACCATACATACATATTTCATGAATTTCATATAATTCTACATACCACAATCATCAAACTTCCGTTTCCAATATAAATTCCTAACAACAACAACAAGAATTCTACATAAAAATTAATTAACCTTGCCTACACACACACCTACTATTTCTATAATTTTCATTCAACTCAACTTGCTCAACACCGTAAACCTTCCATAATACATAGAAGAAGAAAAATTCTCACCTTTTCTTCAATTTCTTCACTTGGCTAGAACCTTGAACTTGCCATAAGGGATGGTTTTCTTGCTCCAACAATTGCACCACATTAAAGAGCATCCTTGACTTGGTATAAATACTTGAAGAACATAATTTTTGAACCAAAAGTTGAAGGCTTGAATTTTTTTTTCTTTTCTTTTCTTTTCTTTTTCATGCCTTGGCCGAATGGCCTTGCACTTGTTCTTCATCTTTTTTTCTTGCTTTTCTCTTGAATGAACATACATATATATATATATATCCTGAAGCATGTGAGGGGCATACCCCTCTCTCAATTTCTCTAGATTATTCTCTCTTTTTCTTGAATTTTTTTCCAAACTAAAAGATGACTTATTTGTCATCTTTTCTATTTTTTTTTTTTTTGTCACATGATCCATATGCCTTTCTTGGGGCTTTCATGAAACTCATGTGAAATTCCCGTTTTACCCCTCGACTTTTCTCAATATTACCATTTTGTCCCTAACCTTCCGCATTATTTCCACGGCCCATTTTGCGAATTTCTCTTTTTTTGCCTTAGCCTCTCACAATATTTCCATACTAATAATAGTCATAAATAATATTCACGACAACTCGTACATTAAAATAATTTTTGAAGATGGTCTCGCCCTTAACTTTCCACGACGACCTTGGAATTTCCAAACGTGCAATATACGGGCTATAACAGCGGGCATGTGTATTAGACATCAGGGGTAATTGGGATGATCATTTTCCACTTATTGAATTTGCATATAACAACAGTTATCATTCCAATATCTAGATGGCCCTGTATGAAGCTCTATATGGGAGGAAGTATAGATCGTCAATTGGGTGGTTTGAAGTAGGAGAGACATAACTAATAGGCCCAAAATTGATTCAGCAGGCGGTAGAGAAGATCAAGCTCATTAGAGAACGATTGGCGACAACCCGGAAGTAACCAAAAATCTTATGCGAACAACCATCGACGAGATTTGGAATTCCAAGTTAATGATTGGGTATTCCTGAAAGTGTCGCCGATGAATGGTGTAATGAGATTCGGCAAGAGAGGCAAACTTAGTCCTCGGTATATTGGGCCTTATAAGATTGTGGGTCAAGTGGCTTGTGAACTAGATTTACCTTAAAGATTAGAGTCAGTCCATCCCGCCTTTTCATGCCGTGTCGCTATGTAAGTGTGTTGGAGATCCTTCCAGAATCATGCCTGTAGATGATGTCCAAGTTACCGAGAAATTGACCTATGAAGAAGTACCCATTGCCATACTAGATAGGCAAGTACGAAAGCTTAGAACTAATGACGTAGCCTTAGTTAAGGTCCTGTGGATAAACAATAATAGAGAAGAGATGACTTGGAAAGCAGGAGAAGAATATATGAAGTCCGGTATCCGTATTTATTTCCACGCCGAAGAGGTTCGGGATGAGACACCATTGTCCTCGTGTACGTATTGCTTCCTTTTTGTTGTTTTGGTGGGTATTGACGGCTGCATGTGTTCTTCTTTGTTGTTGTTGTGGCTCTATGAGACGATGTTATTTTGGGTTGTTGTGATAGGATGGTAGTGCCGTAATGCAGGGAAAACTCGAACATGTAAATTTCTATAGAAACCCCGGGAGCCTAACATTCAAGGACGAATGTTTTTTTAAAGGGGGGAGGGGAGAATGTTACATCTCAGAATTTTGAATTGTTGTGTTGTGAATAGACTAATGTGAGCTTAAGGTGAAAGTGAAGCCCTTATGAAGTTAAGGAGAGTATTTGATAGCCTTAAAGTGCGTACTACAAGATTTTGAAGTCATATAAATCGGTGAACCTAAGTTCGTCGAAGGAAGTGAGGTATAAGTTGTGTTTGGGAAGGTTTCGCAACTATTGAGTTAAAGATTATTTAGAAATGTCTTGAGGAAGAGCTATAGGTCTCCTTAGATGGTTAATGAAGTGTTAGAGAAATGCCAAGAAGGTTCCGTAAGGATTGGAGATCGAACGAATCGAGGAGAACAATTTTAGAAAAATTGAGTTATACGACCACTTATACGGTCCCTATAACTTATACTGTCTGTATAAGGTTCCGTATAACTTTTCCGGAGAAGGGTCAGCCTAGTGGTATTATACGGTCACTTATACGGACAAGTATAAGTGTCCGTATAACCAAGTCTTCCGGTCAGATTTTCTCCAATTATATATATATATGACCCAAGTTCATATTTCTCATTTCGCACATTCTCCACAACTCTTGATAGCTCTAGAACATTCCTCCCATCATATTAACACAAAATCAAGAGAAATCAAAGACTAAATACTAAGAACCAAGAGAACCAAGTGTAGAGAAGCTCATTTCAGGGTTTGTAGGTCAAGATTTTCTTTGGCATTCAAGGTGGGGTTTCTCTCAAGGGGAGTATATTCATCCAAAGTTCATCCTTACATAATCAAAGGTGATTTTTACATCTGTTTCATGTTATGAAGAGTATTCGGTTATTGAATAACTTGAATGAGAGAAGGAAGTAGAATATGAAGCTCAAATATGGATTTAATGGTATTCTTGAGCAGTGAATTAAATTGAGTCATAATTCTTAGTATACCATGAGTATAATCTTGTTGTGAGTGATACTAATGACATTGAGGAAGTATTATATGAAAATGAATATGGTGTCGTGTTGTAGTTATGGTTATGGATGACTTTGAAAGGGAGTTTGAGAATTGAACAACGCTTAAGCAAGATGTCTATTGGTTATGATATTGTGGTGTTGCTATTGATATTTGGGAGTTGTTTATTAAATGGAGAAAGTTGTCGAAACAAAGGAAATGCTGCCCAATTTTCATTAGCTCTTAGTTGCCTTAGTTCGAACTTAAGTATGTTTCCAATGGTCTAACCTTGGTACGAATTCTCTTGAATGTAGAGTCGTGAACTTGGAAGGAGAACGTTTAGACGTTAAGGAGACGCAAAGGTATGTTAAGGCTAGTCCCCGTCTTTCAAAAGGCATGACTCCTATATTACGATTTTCTATACATGTTTCCATGATCTTCTTACATTCCAAAAGTTGAAAGTTCGTGATTCTTAAGAGCTTCTTATGAGCTAGAGATAAGATATGTTCTATGATAATGATGATGATGATGATTCTATTTCTAGAGATTCCGAAGCTTATGAGGTGATGCTATTATGAGCTTGATGATCTTATCATTTCATTGATGTTATTCCTTGTTATAGTCTCACCTTATGATATTAGTTCCTTTAAGGTGTGACATAGCGACGAAGATTGTTCCATAACATAATCGGAGGTTACCGACCTTATGTCCCTCCGATAGAGTTGTAGCTTTTACTTGGGCTGTTATAGCCCGTATTTTGTACGTTTGGAGATTTTGAAGTCGTCGGGGAAAGTCAAGGGCGAGACCATTTTCAAAATTACGCAAGGCATAAGTTGGTTATGAATATTATTTATGAATATTATTGGACGGAAATATTGAGAAAGGCTAGGGGCAAGAAGAGAAATTCGCAAAATGGGCAGAAAATAATGCGGAAGGTCAGGGACAAAATGGTAATATTGAGAAAAGTCGAGGGGTAAAACGGGAATTTCACATGAGTTTCATGAAAGTTCATGAAAGGGGCCATATTGTATTTAAAGAAAATTCAAGAAAAAGGAGAAAAATCTAGAACAAAAATAAAGAAAAAAAGGAAATTTCTAGAAAAAAATTTAAGAGAGGGCATGTGCCCCTCACATGATTTTGAAGGCATCTATATATATATATACACATGAGGGGTCTTCATTTTTAATTAAAGGAATAAGAAAGAAAGAAAGAAAAAAAAGAAAGAAGAGGGGAAACAAAGTGGCCATTCGGCCATGAAAAAAAAAAAAAAGGAAGAGATAAAGGAATTGATCAAGAAAAATTGCTTCCTTCTAGCAAATCAACCAAGTGGAACATCCCTAACAACGTGGGGGAGTTGTTGGAGCAAGCTGGGCGTTGGTTTGAGCAATTCATGAATCTAGCTAAGTGGAAGTTGAAGGAAAAAGGTAAGGAATTAATCTCCTTTTATATGTATGGATGACTATGGATGTCGTAGTATATAGGAATGCATGAAATTCATGAGAATATGTGGTGTGTGTGTATGGCCGAATGGAAGTAGTTGTGGCCGTGAGTTGTAGTGTGTGTGTATGTGGTGTTTGATTATACATGTAATGTATTGTATAGAGAGGATGGATTGAGTGCATGTAGCATGTTGGTTGTTGTTGTAATGTAAAGAAAAGGAATGAATGGAAATTTATGGAAAATACGGAGGTAGTAGGGTGGCCAGAGATATAGTGTGTGTTGAAATTAATATTATTTAGTAATTTGATTGTTGTGTTGTGAATGGTAGTTATAGTCTTGTGTTGTGCTACATAAGTTGGTCGTGCATGTGTTGTGGAATGAAATGGACAAATTCTACCTAGTCTTGTATTGTTATTGGAATGTATAGAGATGGATGAAAATGCATTAAAATATGTAAGAAGTTGTTGTAATCAAACAGTAGATGATTTGGTAAACTATGGTAAATTGATGTTATTTGACATTTTAGTTGTTGTCGTTATGGATTATGTTATGTAGAATAAAGGTTGTTGTTTAAGTTAATGCATATGAGTGACAATGAAAGGTATGGTTGGTGTTGAATTTGAAGGTTTCGGGTAAAGTAGTGTGTTGATTGAGTTGTTGAGATATTATGTGCATTGAATTGAATTAAATTGAATTGAAATGAATTGAGTTAAATATTGTGAGGTGTTGCGAAAAATTGTTGGTATAGATGATATTGTTGGTCGGGTCGATTCCCAGCATTGTTATTGATTAAAGATTTGGCCCCAAACCTTTTTCTCGGGGCCAAATTTAAGGGGGACCCGGGAAATTTCGGGAGAATAAAAAAAAGTATTTTTAAGGGGTTTAAAAAAAATATATAAAAATTTAACAATTCGTTGATCGCCCTTTAAGGTAGAATCAAAAACAAGTTTGAAAAAACAAGCATAAGATTAAAAGGGCGGC
>NW_026721185.1:0-8979 GCF_029784015.1 Lycium ferocissimum
CAGGGGCGAGTGTAAACCCCGGCCGGGCCGCTTTAAATCCCATCCGTCATCGACCTCCACGACGATATCGAGGCAACCCGAGCCCTTAGTCGAAAGTTATGAGCGTTCGAAGTTTTGACATCGTTTAAGAACAAAACTCTTTTGAAAAACAAGTTTTTTGTAACTTTAAAATCAATTTTTTTTCCAACAACATCAAAACCAATATTTTCTCACATCGACCTACGGTACCAAAAGACAAACGCGAATCGCGGACGTGCTCGGATTATAAGAATGGAATTTCCTCGAGGCTAGTATCATGGCTATATTGAACTAAAGGCGTACGAAAAGAAAGAAAGGTTAAGCTTTACATACCTCGCTTGCACACAACGGTAATCCAAATCGACTTATATCTCGAATTCTCCAAGATCTACATGACATCAACAAATACCAACGTCAACCAAGCATTTGAAGTTCATTTTCAACTAACACATAATCCTACGGAAAATTGGGCGACACTTCCTTTATAAATGGACAACCCGAAATTCAACTCGGCCAAATTCAACAACACAACAAACCAACAATCATTCCAACAATATCCATAATCAATTAAAACGCATTCGGAACATTAAATCTTCTCCCACATTCAACAACATTCCAATCATGCTTACCACAACTACATACTTACAAAACCAATATGTAATCAAACTAACGCATACATTCAATT
This sequence comes from Lycium ferocissimum, assembly GCF_029784015.1. NCBI lineage: Eukaryota > Viridiplantae > Streptophyta > Magnoliopsida > Solanales > Solanaceae > Lycium > Lycium ferocissimum. The sequence goes on from NW_026721185.1 coordinate 704, forward strand.
ATCAATCCAAAACCACTCAAACAACATTCAAGAACTCTTTAAACAATACACACATATTTCAACAATCCAACAAACTCTCCATTCACCCGAAATGATCCCCAAACCCAAGAACTTCAACTTTAACACATTCCTCGGTTCCAAATCATGATTCGCTCCAACAATCCACACTCCCAATCATACCATTTCCATAAACATAAAATACTAAATACACAAAATCTTCCAAAACAGCCCATACACTTACAATACCAATTCGAATCATTAAACTCTTATTTCCAACATAGAATCTACATAACAACAACAACTAAATTCCAGAAACCTAATTCGTTTTCTTAACTCGTACAAACCATATTCGGCCAACCACACCAAACCATATATACTTTATGATTTTTCATTCATTCCAACACTCCACAATAATCAAACAAGCCACATAAACTTAATTCTTCATAGATACACAACACACATACCACGGCCACTTTCCATGCTCACGGCCTCAACTTCAAATTGCCATATCTCATGAATTTCATCCATATCAACATACAACAACACGCGTGACCTTCCATAACTCATGAAACAAGATTAGAATTTACCTTTCTTCACAAATCCTCAATTTGTCCAAAGTTAGCCAAGGATGAAAACGAACGATCCAACGCTTGAAACAACATCTCTCCACGCTACTAAGCACCCTCGGAATTAGTAGGTTTGCATCAAAGAAATAATTTTAGAGGCTAGTTTTGGTCTTGTTTTTGAAATTCTTGGCCGAATGGGAGCTTGTTCTTGCTCTTCAATTTCTTGATCTTTCTAGCTAATGAAGATGATGATATAATGGTCCTTAAGTCATTCCTTATTACAACCTAATAGCCAACCATGTGGCCATGGCCGCTCTGCAGGTGGCCGGCCGCAGCTTCTTTCTTTCTCAATTTCTTTCAATTATTATGACTTTCCCTTAATTCCACTTTTGGTCCCGAAGTTTCTTTGATGATTCCATTCCAATAACGTCATACACATAGGTCACCACGACAAAATCGAAGGTCACACGTCTCGACTTCGTACCCGGAATAGTCTTAATCCTAACTTATCATAGTTAACCGAATCGTCCGTCGTTCAAGAAAATACGGGATGTAACACCCTCGGAAGTACGGGGACGTACTTCTCCAAGAACGCCTGATGAAATTGGGCCTAAGACAACGGAGGTAACTCAGTTGGCCGACACTCAACAAAGGACCTCAACACGGCTCTTGCGTCCACTATGCAGGCGATGAACACGTAGCTTGACTCCATGTGAATCAATAAGACCCATCTTGTACAACCTCTAATGACTGTCAACGATAAACTCATAGGCATCCTCAGCTGGAGTACCAAAGAACTTAGGCTCCATCTTAATGAATTTGGCGAATGACTCCAATCAATACGGTCATGTTTGGACTAACAACGAGCCCTGGAGCACGTACGAGGGTGTTGGAACCTCGTCGATACGGGGAGCCATAGCGACGGGGTGCATCTTTGAATACGGCCTGCTCGGGAGTCTGCGCTCCCGCTGTAGTTTTAGATCCTCCTAGAGTGGATGGAAGGCCACCCACCGAGTGCATCCCATCAAGATAGTATAGTATACGGACCATGGTGTCCTGAAACGGGGAGTAAAAATCACATCGGAATTTGTGCAGGCCGGGTCCCGGCCTCTCCCTCATCTATGGGCTCGTGCACAAGCGGTGCTGCGCTCTGGAGATAAGGATCTGGCCCCAGTGGATTGACCATTGCATGTCCTTCTTCATCCTACCACGTGGCTAGTCTTCAACGCCGCGGCCTACAGGAAATAGCCACGGCCTTTCGCTCGACCTCGTCGTAGTGCTTCTGACCGGCGGTGGGCTCGGGCACCTCATCCCTCACAATTATAGCACGGGTCCTCACTATCTGTGAGAGAATAGAAGTAAAGTCAGATACCAATTTGAACATCCTAGATACCAATTTGAATAAGGTAGCACGAAAGGATGAAAGAATTAGAAGTTTCCTAAATGTCCTATAGCCTCTAGCAGATAAGTACGGAGCTCATCGTACTGATCCGTGAGACTCTCCTAGACATGCTTTTGTACTTATAAGACCGGTAAACCAGGGCTATGATACCAACTTGTCAAGACCCAACTCGTGGGGTCGGCGAACTGTGGCCCTAACCTGCGGGTGGGGGCGAACCCTCCCACTTATTCAATATTCATCTTAAACATACAAAAAAAATAGAATTATTTAGCAGTCTCAATATCATAACATAAATATCTAAATGCGGAAGTACAAATAAATCGCCAAGAATGCAGTTTGGTCAAGTACGGTACAAGAGCCACTTAATAATGCTACAAGTCTAGGTAAATACAAGTCTCATAACGTGAAGCGTACGGAGTCAGAGAAGACAAGTAAAATAAGATGAATCTCCAGACTCACAGAATCCATGAAGTAGCTCACCCTGAAAACTCAGCAAATAGGCCTCGAGGTCACTCACGAGGTCCGAGTATAACTGTGGTGACAACGCACTGGAAAAAAATTCGACAAAGCTTGGTGTCAATTACAAACAACTAGTGCTTGGTAGGTATCATGAGCCAACAATAATTGGTTCACGTATATGAAAAAAGAATTCGACAACGGACATGTAAGCAATCAAGAACACTCACGTACCAAGTCAACATAAGATCAATCCAAATATCATAGTGTCAAGTACAAAGTCAAGCAATGAAGAATATATGCAAGTGTGAATGCATATGTGATCAATGCAATTGTTATAACTTGTACTTTGTACGTTCGAATATTTCGAGATAGTCGAGGGAATGTAGAGAGGCAAGACCGTTTCCAAAATTATATTAATGAGCAAGTTGGTTATAGAATATTATTTATGAACATTATTAGTATGAAAATATTGAGAAAGGCTAAGGGTAAAGGAAATTTGCAAAGTGGCATCATGGGAATTATGTGGAAGGCTAGGGCAAAATGGTAATTTCACAAAGTGTTCAAGAATGTTCTTGAGAAGGACCAAAGTGTTCAAGAAAAGGCCATGTTGGACAAAGCTTATGAAACAAGACAAGTGGTCATCTTTGTGCATTTAAGAAAATTCAAGAAAAAGAAAAGAAAACTCTAGAAAAATAAAGAGGAGGGCATGTGGCTATTTTGTGATTGGAGGGACCTAATATATATATAGGAGGATTTCATCTTTTAGTTGAAGAAGTTGGAGAGAAAGAAGAGCAAGGAGAAAGAACAAAAAAAAAAACAACAACAACAACATTCGGCCATGGTGGCGCAATTTTAAAACCATAAAATTTTCAAGAAAAATTTATTTCTCTAGCTTTTCTACTAATTGAAACGTCCTCTTTAACGTGGAGTGATTATTGGAGGAAGTAGAACCCTTGTTGCGCAAGTTGGGAGTCCTAACCAAGCAAGGAAAGTTAAGTGAGAAAGGTATGTATTCAATCTTCATTTTATGTGTTTGTGAGTATTGTAGAAAGTAGAAATGGATGAAGTTCATGAAACATGAATATGGAGGTTGTGGCCATGTGTGTGTTTGTTGTGGTGTGGGAAGGTTGAATTAGTTTTATGTAGTATGTTGCTTGTTGTTGTAATGTATAGAAAAAAGATAAAAATTCATGGAAATATGTGTGTAGTGTTGTAGCCGTGCATGTAGAAGGCTTGGCCGAATATATGTTGTGTTGTGTAGATGTGGTGAATTGACTCCTATTCAATATTTTGGTTATTGTCGTTATAGATTCTATAGTAAAACGAGGATTTAATGGTTGGAAATAAAGTTGTGATTGTTATGGATCATGGAAAAGGTTAGTGTAACATTGGTATGGTTTCTTATGTTGGTAGGAATGATATTGCCAATATGTTGATTATGAATATAATACATGAATGTGAAAATGAAGTATGTGTTGGAAGATTGTAAGATTAGGGTTGTTGGTATTGTTGATTAGTGATTTTGCAGTTCCGTTCTCGGGTTGTTGCTTTGTAATAATATTGGCGAGTTAGATTCTCGGGATGGCGCGTTTACGGAAATCTTTTGAAATTCTAATAGACAAATGTGAATTCAAGATTTGGTTCCTAAAAGCTCTAATTAATGTTTGGTAAATGTGACCAATGTAGATTATGGAGAAGTTGGAACTTGAATTTGGGAGGAGCGTAAGAAAGCGGAAAAAGGTATATGAGTTTCCACCTTCTTTTTGGCATGTCTTAGACATAATAGGCTTGAATACGCGCCTCGAGGACCAGTTCCATTCTAGAAAGCCGAACTTGAACTTTCCTACTTTTCATTCAATAGAATTGAATTAAGTTTGGTGTGTTTTATTGGAATAATTATTTAAACACTCTAGGACTTGCAAATGGAACCAAAGTGACCCTAAAACTCTCATAAGTGACTCATGAAGCTTAACGTACGTAAATTGTATACCACCTCATTTTGACTCGAGGTGGGCCCACTATTCCCTAATTTCCTCCTATGGCTCTATTTGGCTTATTTAAAATTATTGCGGTTAAAGGAAACTTTTTGGACATCATTCCGACTACTAAATAATAGTTGTTTTAACTAATCCCTCGATTCCAAGGCATGATTTTCTTCATAAAGTTCCTAAATGTTTTCCAAAGTATTTATTATTCTCCAAATCCAAGTTTTACAATTTTTTTGAAAGTTTCTATACCTAGAACGACGACTCCGATTTTACAACGACAAAGATGATGCTAAATATGAGAAAATGCCCATGATACGATATGCTATGACATGACACAATATGCTATGATATGACACGATATGCTATGACATGATACGATACAATATGACATGTTCTATGTTCTCTTAATGTTATTTTCCGTTGGTAGTCTCGCCTTATGATTATCGTTCCTTCAAGGTGAGACATGACGACCATGATTATTCCATAATGTAATCGGAGGTTTCGAACCTTACGTCCTAAAATGAATACATGACTTTCTTTGGGCTCTCATGCATGCCCATGCACTGTATATGTACATGGGTGGGGGGATGGGATACATGTAAATGGGGGAATGGGAAGGGATACTTGTTTCATTTCTTTGTTCGGTAGTCTTATCATCCGGACGGGATTTAAAGAGCGGCCGGAGTATTTCGGTGCAATGTGGGCGGCGAAGCTTGTTCGCGCCATGATACCATATGACCATACAAGCATGCATGGCATCCGCCCCCAGGGGCACTCATATGCACAGGTTACTCTACTATCCTATGGTATGTTCTATGTTTCCATGCAGATATTGTTCATATGTACAGGTTACAGCTTTACATGATATGTTCCATACGTACGAATTCTGACTTTCCATGTGACATGTTCCATATGCACGACTTACTCCTTTTATACACGATATGTCTCATATGTACGAATACTCTCTCTCTCACATGACATGCTTTAAATCTCCCGTGATGTTACTATGCGCTTTGTATCCTCTAATATGTTATTACTCATGCCTTACATACTCGGTACATTGTTCGTCTTGCCCCTTTGTGGGCGCTGCGTTTCATCTTGCATGCGGTACACGAATGAGTAGAAGCCATTACGAAGGCGTTCCGTGCGGGGTTAGTAGACTCCATTTGTCACGGAGTGCTGTCTAGTCGAGTATGTGTGTTGTGCGGTTGTTCGAAGTTAGAGACTTTGCAAACGGTACGTGGGTATAGAGTGTCGGGTTTGAAAATGGCTCAGCGAGATGTGTTTTTATTGTACACTATGTTGCATAGTTCTTATACAGATTGTGTTTAATTTGAGAAACGAAAAAGATTTTTGGAGTTTTCATGTTTTTATTTTTGATTGATCTAAGAATCCAAGGAGAGTATATATGTAATACGAGTCAGCGGGTTCGCTCGGCTCCAAATATGGGGTCGGGTGCCTATCACACCCCAGTGAGATCGGGGTGTGACACGTATAATGCAATAGGCATGGACAACTATCAATACCGTACATTGGTAAGGACGAAAACCTCCACGTCTCAATAGTCATGACCCATGAGGACACGAGGGTCCATGTATCACCCTTGTCCCGTCGCAAGAAACCTCGACATGCGAGTATAGCACATTCTCTCGACGGTAACAACCTTGAATCGCGAATTCTTAGCACTTGTTTTATTACATGATCAACCTAAAGACCTCGGATAACTCTTTTTTGTCTCACTTATCATTATCGGTACCAAGTCCTTTCATATCAATCTTGCCTCTGTAATGACTTCTTATACCATCGAACGTCTTTGGAATCTTAATAAATTATTAAGTACTCACTGTCTTATGATGCCGCCATCCTATACTTCTCTCCCTAGTCTTAATCTATTCCTTTGTGCAATGACATGTCACATAACATTTTAAGTGTAACATTACACAAGTCACAACATAGCAAGTCTCGAATGTTAAGCACTCGGGACAATTCTACAAAAATTTTTGAGTTTCCAACTAATATGAATTTCACCTCTCTACTGAAGGCCTCTGTGACCCCCAATAACAATGCCTCACGGGGCTACAACATAATAGCAAGAAATTTGAGTCACGAAGGTAAACATGTAACCTACTGTATAATGTTAATGTCAACATGAGGATTGTCTTCCCTTTAATGATCAAAGTGTTATTCAAGCACATCATGTTTCCGCTTCCCAGTCATTTCTTCTGGAAATTTTATTTCTCCATAAGAGTTAAGGACTGACTTCTTTTTTCTAAAAATTATTTTACAATGGACGAATATTTATAGGTATTATTTATGCCAACTTTTTAGTATGAAAATATTGTAGGATCTAGGGTGAAAAGAGCAGTGATCGAAAATGGTTTATGGACTAATTGAAGGCTAGGGTAAGTCAAAATCATATATACTTGACCCATCTTCAGATAAGTTCTTGAAGGGTCAAAGTGTTCAGAGACTTAAATTCATTCTTGACATTTGGCCGTGCAAGTGTGTGTGTGTGGGGGGCTATGTGGGCCCCACTCTTTTTAAGTCTGTGATGGAAAAATGAGGGCCAGGGCTATCACTGGCAAGATGATATAAGTCATCTTTCATATTTTGAGACATTGAAGAAAATAAGTTAAGACAAGACTGATAAGGAATAAGGAGGACATGTGACCATATTGTTTTAAGGGACTTAAGCATAAATATATATAAGTATGGAATATTATATATATTTGGAGTTAAAAGTGAATTCAAGACATTAATATTTCAAAGAAAAAAAAGAGAGGGATATAGTGGGATCGGCCATGGTCCACATGGATGCATAATATATGTAGGAAAGATGATCAAAATTAATCATTATTCATCACTTTTCTTCTAATGGAAACCTTAGACAACATGGAGAAACTTGGAAGAAAAAAGTCATTCGTTGTGCATGGTTTGGAGCCTAGTCAAGTGCCATGAAAAATTAAGTAAAAAAATGAATTTTCTTCTTTCACTAAGTGGAAGGTGAGTATTATGTGTGTATATGATAGTTGTAATCATGAAAATATGGAATTATTTTTACAGAAATGCACAACCCTAGCCAAGTTGTGTGTTAAGTGGAAGAGGTAAGGTTTAATCTAATTTTATGTGTTATGGATGGTTTGTACATGTTGTAGTATGTAGGAAAAGATGGAAATTCATGAAATATGTTGTTGTTGTGATGTGGCCGAATAGGTGTTGTATAGTGTAGGAGTGATGAACTAATTTATTTAGATATTTTGGTTGTTGTTGCTATGGATTCTATGATGAAAAATGAAAGTTTAATGGTTTGGTTGAAGTTGTAATCGTTATCGGGTGTTTTAGAAGCTAGCATTGATTTGAATGTAGTTTTTTATATTTATGAATGATATTGATAATGAGTGGTTGTTGATATGATTTATGAATCTAGAACAAGAAAAATGTGTGATTACATCTTTGTTGAAGATTTCGGGTGCCATTGAATCATTGTGAATATTGTAAGCATTGTTGGAATAATTGTTGGCATTGTTTCTAATAATGTTGGCCGAGTTTCATTCTCGGGTTTGTTGATGTTGGTTTGGGCCGAGCCATATTCTCGGGACGGTGTATTTACAGGGGAGATGCGAAATTTACGTAGACAAATGTTGATTCAAGATTTGGATTCTTAAGGATTTTAATTAACGTTTGGTAAATGTGACCAAATTGTAGATTTTGGAAGATTTGGAGCTGGAATTTGGAGTAGCATAAGGGTCGGAAAAGGTATGTAAGGCTTACCCTTTCTTTCTTTGGCATGTCCTAGTTGTGATAGGTTTGATTACGAGTCTCGGATGGTCCTACTCAAAATCCCTCGGCCTTTTTTTTTGG
>NW_026721186.1:0-8263 GCF_029784015.1 Lycium ferocissimum
ATATGAATTTTATTTTTTACTTACCGCGTCCCTCACTAGAGGGCCCGGCAGTTATATCTAGCTATGTCAAGATGATTTTCTTTTGTTTTCCATAATGAATTTGATATGATATTACACGCATGATTTATGTTTCAAGGAAAACCCATGATTTTCCCTATCTTCTTATCTGATGATTCTTTTTCGTGTTTCATTTTTTACATTCAAATATTCCGTATGAATTTTTTTGGGCGTTTCTCCCGGTGTAGGAGAGTAGGAGATGTTCCCCGGTCTTTTTTTCTTCCGGGGCCCGCCGAGTCGAGATCCTTTTTGGTTTTCGGGGTTTTGTTAGGACTTTGCACGAGCAGTGTAGATATTGTTTGAAAACGGTATGTAAGCCATGTGTCTTAGTTTTTTGTTGGGTTTTCATATGTTTACCGATTTTCCCGTTGAGAAAGATAATAGTATGTTTTTCTTAAAAAACTTTCTTTATGCTTTCCCTTTTCACGATATAAGCCCAAAAAGATTATGGTATCACGAAAACGCCGGGTTCCCCCCCTAAGTAAGGGTGGGTGCCCTCACCCCTATGGAAATTGGGGGGAAATTTTCCCTTTTTTTAAAAGGAGGAACAAGAAATTTAAAAACCCAAACATAAGAGGATGGGACGGATGACGATGGGCCAAACCCGAAAAAGTTTTAGTAAAAATATGTCCGAGTGTTACCACCCGGCCCAACCCGTAAGTCTTTAGCAAAAAAAAAACCCCCTTATGTATAAAACCCTTTTTGCAAATATGCTATTTATGAACCCGATATCCTACCCGATAAAACAAAGTGTCTCCCACCGACCCCCCTTAAAACCCTATTCCTTTTAAAAAGACATGTTCCCCCTGGTCACAAATGTTGCGGGCCCAAACCCAAACCCAAATGTGATAAAGAAAAAGGGGCCAAAACCACCCCCCCTATTCGCCCCTCAAAAGGGAACAATTTTCACTCAGACCGGATGATTTTCCCGAAAGGAAAAATCATGGTTTCACCCCTATCCATTTTTCCCCTTAAATCCATTAACATATCAGGAAAAAGGCCAAAATCGGGGCTCGCCCCCTTGTTGATACCGATATAATGAGTCCAAAATGGGAAATTGGGGGACCAGAAGTCACTTAAGGGGGGTTTTTGTCACTTTTTCCCAAATTTTAACATGCCCCCCATATCCATATCTAACGGGGGCTTTAAACTCCAAGTCCCAAAATTTAAGGGCTCCACAACGAAATTCTTCCAATACTTTTCTTTCCAAATAGCTTGGTGAGGAATCATCTTGGATCTCTGCTGGTGGGGAAAAAGCTTTGCCTTTTAAAGTGATGCCACCAACAACTTCATATGCCCCCAACCCCAAAAAATTTTTGGTGTTTCCCGCATTTTTGGCGTATTCGAAAAAAATTGGGAAAAAACGGAATGGTAGGAATTAAGGTTCTTTGGATTCTACGGGGGAAAATGGATGTTTAAAAATATTGACGGGAAATAGGGAAAAGGACGGGGGCAAAATTTGGAATGGGGAAAAATGGCATAATCCCCAAAAAATTGGGCTAAGTAATTGGGCTTGGAAATGGATAAAAAAAAAAATAGAATAAGGGGCCCCAAATTTTAAAAAAGGGGCCGGCCATGGTCCATTAACAAGGGTCCAAGCCCAACAAAAATTCATCCATGTGATGAATTTTTTAAAAGGCCACCTAATGGTCAGAACTTAAATTTTCAAGACAAGAAAAAGAAGGAGAAAACAAGAAAATTCAAGAACAAAAAAAAAGGGGCCCATTAAGGAGGGAAAAACCAACCCCCCAAATCTTGATTCCAAAAATTGTTTTCTTGCTATTTTCCCTACCAATTCAAGGCCCCTTTTTACAACGGGTCAATTATTTAAGATAATCCATTGGTTTCGGCGTTGGACAAGTTAGTAGAAGTGAAGAAACTTGAAAGAAAGGAAGAATTCATCTTTTCTAATTATGTTTTGAAGGTTTGTTTGTTTTGTGGAATAGGGAAATGAATAAAAAAAAGAAATAAGGAATTTTGCAAAGGGAATACGAAAGGGTTTATGGCGGCATGTATATAGTTGTCGTCCATAGTGAGAATTCATGTTGTTTTTTAGTTGTGGTTATTGTAGAAATTGTATTGGGAATGAAAGTTTAATGAAAAGGGAATGAAGTGAAATGCCTATGGCCGGGGATAAAGGAATAGCATGGATTTATTTTGTTTAAGGGGAAGGCGTTTTTGGATCATTATAATGTTGAAGATTATAGGGTTAAGTTTGCATGAAAATGGAAGGGGAAGAGTTATGTCACATTAATGTGATTTTATGACATTAAGATATAAATTGTTAAGGTGAAAATTTGTTTTTGGAGATGAATTAGTAAGAGAAAATTTTTTTTGGGAATGGTTTTGTTTACATAGAAATTTTGAGGAATATGGAAATTGATGAAATTTTTAATATTGGACATATAGTTAAATGCTCTTAGTTATGTTTAAATGATTCAAATTAGTGAATGAATATATAAACGGATTTTGGGTTCAAGGGGCAATTTGGTTTAAAGTTGAAAACTATGTAGTGGAAGATACTTATTTTGGAAGGGTTTTTTGGATCGGTTGTTTATTTTTTGAGGGCCCGTTTTTTGTTGTTGATATTTGGGCCGACCCATATTCGGGGATGGTGTTTTTTGGGGAAATGGGAAATTTGGGTAGAAAAATTTTGGGAAGGTTGAAGATGGTCTGAATGAAACTGCCGCCCTTCGGGATTTGGCAAAGGGGATTGGAGAAAAAGAAAATAAGACCCGAAGGTATGTGAAGCTATCCCTCTCCTTCCTTTGGCATGTCCTAGGGTACTGGGTTAAACTTGATTTTTGGGGTTATTCGTTCATAAACGTTTTAAATTTGAGATAATTAAACATTGAACTGAATTTATATCTTGTTGGGAAAATGTTAAAACGTCCGTAACTTGGGGAATGTGATCGAAGGGGGTAAAACTTCTGAACTCCATTAAGTGATAATTTATAAAACCTTTCAAAATCACTCCGGGGGAGGTGTATTTTATTATTTAAACTTTAAAAACCACCCCGGGGGGTGATATATTATTTTTGGTTTTTCAAAAACCACTCCGGGGGGGTAAAACCACCCGAAAGTGGATATTTTATAAAATTTTTAAAAAAACCACTCCAAAGGGGGGTGCGATATTTTATTATTATTTTTACTTTATTAATATCCCCGGGGGCAGGTTATATTATGTCGCGGGGATCCCCGAGGGGCCCGGGTAGCCGTCCCCGGGGTGACGCCCGGGGGGGGGATCCCGGGGGCCGGCCGCGGGGGGGGATAGAGGTGGGACCGCATCCCCGAAGGGGTCATTTTACGTGGGGGGCCCGGGTCCGGGGGCCCGGGATAGACGTTTTTCCCGGACCCCACCCGGATTAATATTTTATTATTACTATTATTACTATTATTATTATTATTATTATTATCATTATTATTATTATTATTATTATCATATTATCATTATGGGAAGGGGAATCCCCGGGGGGCCCCCCTTATTATTGTTGCGAAGCGGCCGCCCGGGGGACTATTTACTTAAATATTTAATTAATGTGAACCTAAACTTGCTTTCGATGTTTTTTCCGATTACGTTTTAGTAATTTTACATACCAAAATTATTACGCCCCCCTTCTTCGGGGCCTTTGCCACGCAGTACACCCATGAAGAAAGTTTGTTAGAAGTTGTCCCGGGGAGGCGAGTCCCCCTCTGTTCGGAGTGGCCGAGTCAAAGTGTTCGTGTCATGGTTTTAGCATATGTTAGAGACTTTGGTGGTCGTGGATAGTGCTGAAGTGCGAATAATTTGTAAATTTTTTAAAGATGAATTTCGATTGATTATTGTTTGAAAAGTTTCATGTTTTCAAAAAAAAAATTTTCAAAACGGGGTTTAAACGCGAACTTTTTGGGTTCGCTCGACTCGGGGGGTCGGGGCCCATCACACCGAAGGCGGGGTGTGAAAAAGGGTTGAGGCCCGTCCTAGGGTTTTTTGAAAGCTGCCAGAGTCTTTTTTAGGGTGTTGCGCGCCACTTTATAAACAAAGGTACGGGCATTGGGGATTGTTGACCTTTTTTTCATATCTAAGAATTTTTACTTTTTTCATATTTAAGATCGTGCGATAGCCCCCATTATAGTGTATGAAGTCCCTTGTACTAACCTTCTTTTCAAACAAGGACGACGTCGATAAAGGCGACCTCGACATCAAGGGTCGGGGTAAACAACGGTGCGGAAGCACGTGAGAGGTAAGAAAATTAAAATTTTTCCGAAAAGTCGGGAGAAGGGAAGGGAAAGGTGAGCATTAAGAATAAAAAAGGGTAAAACGGAAATTCAAGAAAGGGACGGTTGCAGCACCCCCGGAATTTGAAAAACGGGGCCCCCCCAAATTAGTAAAAAAGGGCCCATATGGAAAGCGCGCGAATATAAGATTAAGGCACCAAACCCCCCCAAAATTTTTCGGGTTGCTATGGGGCAATTTTTGAGGGTGCCCCCCCGGGGTATGCCAAATTTTCGAAATATTGATCCAAGGGACAATGGGAAAATTAATCAAGATGGTGGGGGCGTAAAAAAAGCCCCGCCTACAAAGGAAGAGAAAGAAAAAGTACGCTATGGTTTTGGAATTAGGATAGGTTAAAACGTTTGAAAAATTTTTGGATTAGTTGATAATTATGTATACACATAGGAAAGCATTTATTTTTGGGTTAAATTAAGGAACGGTTCCCAAAGGGGGGTTGGGGTGGGGAGCCCCCCGGGGGGGGAATATATCTGTCGGATTAACAAGAATGAGTATGAAGAAAAAGGACGACTATAAGAAGGGATCCTCCCGAGTATCTACCACCCCCCAAAAATTTAACATTCGAGGACGAATGTTTTGGGGGGGATGTTAAACCCCGCATTTTAGCGTATTCGGAAAATTGGGAAAAAAAATTGGGAAAGGAGGAATTAAAGGGTTTTAATTGATTCTACTTTTTGGATGGATGTTTTAAAAAAATTGGGAAATATTGGGAAAAGGGCTAAGGGAAAATTGGGAAAGTCAAAAGGGTTTTATGAATCACCCAAAAAAAGGGCTAAGAATGGGGGTTGGGAAAAGGATAAAAAAAAAAAATAGAATAAGAGGGCCCAATTTAAAAGGTGGCCCGGGCCCTGGTCCATTAACAAGGATCCAAGCCAAAAAAAATTCATCCTGTGATGAATTTATTAAAGGCCACCTAATGGTCAAGAATCTCTAGAATTTTCAAAAGAAAAGAAGGAGAAAACAAGAAAATTCAAGAACAAAAAAAAAAAGGGGGATTCGGGCCCAAATGAGGAAAACCAACCCCCCAAATCTTGATTCCAAAAAATTTTTTTCTTGCTATATTCCCACCCAAGGTCCCCTTTTCAACGTGGTGCAATTATTTCAAGATAATCCATTGGGTTTTGCGTTTTTGGGCAAGTTAGTAGAAGGAAGAAATTGAGAAGAAAGGAAGAATTCATCTTTTCTAATTTTGTTTTTAAGGTTTGTTTTTGGTTTGGGGAAAATGAAATGAATAGAAAAGATAGAAATAAGGAAGTTTGCTATGAAACAAAAATGGTTTATGGCCGGCATGTTTTAGTTGTAGTCATGTGATGTTGAAATTTTTTTTGTTTCTTAGTTTTGGTTATTGTAGAAATTGTATTGGGAATGAAAAATTTAAAAAAAAATGGAATGAAGTTGGAAATTCCCGGCCGTTGGGGGTTGATGAGGAATAATGGATTTATTTTGTTTAACGGAGGCGTTTTGTGATCATTATAATGGGGAAGATTATAGGGGAAGTTTGCATGAAAATGGGAAAGGGGAAGATTATGTCAATTAATGTGATTTTACATTAAAATCATGAAGTTGTTAAGGTGTAAATTGTTTTTGTTGGGGAATAATTATAAGTAGAAAATGCTTTTAATGGTTTTGTTTCATAGGAATTTGGATAATAGGAAATTTATGAAATTGTTGAATATTGGACAAAAGCTTGAAATGCTCTTAGTTATGTTTTAAAAGATTCAAATTAGGAATGAATATATAAACGTTTAGTTGGTTCAAATTTAACAATTGGGTTGGTTGACATTATGTAGAAAAAGATACTTTTGTTGAAGTGTTTTGATCGGGTTTTTTATATTGTTGATGTGCCTTTGGGGATTGTTTTGATATTTTTGGGGGCCCTATTTCGGGGTGGTGTGTTTAAGGGGGGAAAAGCGCCAAATTTCGGGAGACAAGTATTGGGTAAGGTTGAAGATTGAAAGTCTCATAATAGTAACGTAAAGGACCATTTGGATTCTGGCAAACGGATTGGGAAAAAAGCAAGCTAAGACGTCCCTGGTATGTGAACTATCCCTCTCCTTCCTTTTCATGTCTAGGGGTATAGGTTAACTTTAGCCCGGGGGGTTTTTCGTCACAAATCCGATTCAAATTGAGCACTATTCATTCGGCGATTAACCAGAATACTTATATCTTGTTTGGGGAAAAAGTTCAAAAGTCCGAATTTTGGGGAAATTTATCAACCCCCTTTTAAAATTCATAGATGACTCCATTAAATGATAATTTTTAAAACCTTTCAAAATCACTCCCGGGGGGGGAATATTTATTTTTAAACTTTTTTAAAACCACCCCGGGGGGGTGATATATTATTTTCGGGTTTTTTTTAAAACCACCCCAAGGGGGTTTAAAAACCACCGGGGAGGTGATATTTTATAAAACTTTTTAAAAAACCACCCGGGGGGGTGGATATTTTATTATTATTATTACTATTATTAATATGCCCGGGGGGCTGGATTATATTATGTCGCAAAGGCGCCCGAGGGGGGCGTGGACGGAGTGACAGCCCGGGGTGGGGGCCGGGGGGGCATGTCCGAGGGGCCGGATGACGTGCGGACGCAGCCCGAGGGTTTATTTTACGCCGGGGGCCGTGCCAGGGGCCGGATAACGAGCCCCCACCCCGAGGGGGATTAATATTTTATTATTATATTATTATTATTACTATTATTATTATTATTATCATTATTATTATTATTATTATTATCATCTTATATTATGCCCGGGGCGGGAAGCCCGGGGGCCCCCTTTTTATTGTTAGGGGGCGGGCCCTCCGAAGGGGCTATTTTATAAATTTTAATTCATTTGTAACCTAAACTTGCTTTCGATGTACTTTTCCCACTTACGCTTTTGTAACTTTACATACTCGGACATATTCCGCCCACCCCCCCTTCTTCGGGGCCGCGTTTCATGCCACGCGTACATCCGGATAAGAGAAGACTTGTTAAAAGGGCCCCCCGGGGCGACTCCCCCTGTTGGGGTGTTGCCGAGTCAAAGTGTTCGGTAGGTTTTGCTATGTTGAGACTTTGGGGTTTCGTGGATAAAGGGTCAAAATGCGAATAAATTTTTAAATGTTAAACGAGTATGTAATTTCGATAATGATTTTGTTTGAAAAGTTTCATGTTTTCTTAAAAAAAAAAATTTTGAAATGACGTTTTTGTAACGCGAACGTTTAAGGGTTCGCTCGACTGGGGGTCGGGGGCCCTCCCCCCGAAAGGTCTTTTCACTAGGGGGGCTTATCAAAGTCCTTCCGATACGGGGCACAAATTATGAAAAACCCAAAAACCCGGGAACCCTCCAATCCTTCCCAACCC
This sequence comes from Lycium ferocissimum, assembly GCF_029784015.1. Lineage (NCBI taxonomy): Eukaryota > Viridiplantae > Streptophyta > Magnoliopsida > Solanales > Solanaceae > Lycium > Lycium ferocissimum. Next base: position 7,672 of record NW_026721186.1, read on the forward strand.
ACTTTTTTTAAAAAAAAACCCGATAAAATAGTTGCCTAACCCACCCCTACCCTTAAAAACCCAAAAAAACAACCATCTCTTTCAAGAACCAACCCACTTATAACTAAGCACACCAAGATGACCAGACATTCTCTTACCAAACCTAAGTATCATGAGGAACATGCCCGGATAAAGGCCGATAAGAAGGTCATCATGATGGGGGTTAAAAATCCTTTCACGGGGCACCCCCAGGGGTATCCAATGGATTCAAAAGTCTTTACAATGAAATAAGGGGGAACATCATGCAAGAAAGCCAAATCAAAGAAAAAAAGGGGGAAACTCGAGAGAGAGTTCAAAAGGACGAAAAAGGGGTTTCTATCGGTTAAGGCCTCACAAAAAATGAATTCCTTGTTTCCAAACCTAAAAGGCCCCTTTAACGATTATACACAAACCAAATCCCAAAAATCCCGCTGAAATACCATGAGAACCCATCAAACCACCACACCCCCGAATTTCCTTCACAAAACTTTGAAAAAAAATTCGCCTGCCCCCAAAAATCCAAAACAAAATATCTGCCCACGGGAAAAGCCACCCATGTGAAGTGGGAAAAAAA
>NW_026721187.1:0-9157 GCF_029784015.1 Lycium ferocissimum
ATAACATCATTTGGCACCAAACATTAGTCATAGGTACTTAGGAATCCAATCCCAAGCTATCACTTTATTTACGTAAATTTGGGCATTTCCCTATAAATTCAACAACCCCGAGAATTCAACTCGGCCAAAGCACCAACAACAATACCAACAACCATACTAACAACATCAACAATTGATTTAAAACGCATTCTAACGTCAATAACTCTTTTCTACATAATTCGAAAACATTCCATTTATATTCAAATTAACCACATACAATCAAGTCAACACCAACGTTCACATGTTGAAGTACTAATCCAAAACCATTCAAACACGATTCAAGAACATTTCAAACAATCCTCACAACATTCAAAATAACCCAACCAGTACATACTCCATCCGAAACCTTCCCATTCCAATAGGAACAACGACAACACATTTCTTTCTTTCAAATTCATAAACTACACCAACAATCCACACATTAACAACATCATTCCCATAAATTCAAGAAACTATATTAGAATCACATTAACTTCTAAAACAGCCCCCAAACGTTTACAACTTCAACTTAAATCATTAAACCTTCATTTTCATCATAGAATCCACAACAACAACAACCCAAAGTATTAGATAAAATTAGTCCATCATTCCAACATACACAACACCTACACGGCCCAACTTCAACATACAAAATTTTATGAATTTCATCCATTTCTACATACTACAACATACACAAACCATCCATAACACATGTAAAATAAGATTGAACCTTATCTTTTTTACTTAGTTCTTCAACTTGGCTAGGGTTGTAAATGGCACAAACGAGTGGTTCGATTGCTCCAACAACCACTCCACGTTAATTAGGACCTTCCAATTGGTTGAAAAGATAGAAGAAAATATTTTTTCTTGATCAATTTTCCATGGCCATATTCGGCCAGCCTTGGCCGAACCTCCTTCTCTCTTTTTCTCCATATTTTCTCCAAGCTTCTAGAGTTATAAAAAGATGAACAATATGTCTTGCTAGTCATCCACCATATATATATATATATATAAGCCCCCTACAAATATAAGATGAACACATGTACCACTCATAATTTAAACTAATCAAATTTGGCCAAGACGTGGGGGGAGGGGCCCACACCACACGGCCATAAGTGGCCATTTCATGCAAAATAATTAACTTTCCATAATTCACTTTTAACCCCAAATTTTTCTTAATATTCCATGCCAATAAAATCGTAAGCAACTTATGCCTTAAAACAAAATCGGAGGTCAAAAGTCTCAACCTCGTATCCCGGAATAGTCTTGCCCTTAACTTATCACAACTAGCTCGGAATGTCCTAATGTACAAAATACGGGATATAACATCCTCCCCCCCTTTAGAACATTCGTCCTCGAATGTTAAATGTTATGCCCGTATTTCGTGCGCTGCTCGGACATTTCGAAAAGTCGTGGAATGTGGAAGGTAAGATCGCTTTCCGAAATTATTTTAATGCGTTGAGGTGGGTTATTAATATTATCTAGGAATATTGTTGGTACGGACTATTGAGAAAGGTTAAGGGCAAAATTGAAATTGGCGGGATTTACTTCATGAAATGTAAAATGCCAACCTAAGTAAGTGGGCTAGAAAGGAAAAAAATGTTGGGGAAATGGCCAAGGGTGGCGGTTGGGCCAAGGCCCATGAAGGGGTCAAATTGTGTAATTAAATGGACAAAGAAGGCCATGTGATTATGTATATGGATAAGGCTTGCAAGAGAAGACACTTGGTCTTCTTAATCAAAGTTCAAGAAAAGAAAAGAAAAATCAAGAAAAAAGAAAGAAAATTCTAGAGAGGAAGAAAGGGGCATGAGACCTTACTTGAGGGACTAAATAATAAATATGGAAAGTAGGGGGAGATATATATATATATATTAGAGTCATATTTTTTTGTTGGAGAAATAAGAAAGAAAGAAAGGTTGAAGAAACAAAGAGAGGCACGGCCAAGGGCTGTTTGGTCGAACCCGTACTTGGTTGTGGTCTTGGAAAAAATATTTTTCCCATGGTTCTCTACTAATTGGAAGGCCCTCGTCGACATGGAATGGTTGTTAGAATAAGAAACTCGTTCGTTGTTGCTATGGACACTTTTAGCCGCGGGAGAAGTGAAAGGAAAAGGGTATGTATTCAATTCTCTTTCATGTGTTATGGATGATTGTGAGTATTGTAGAGTGTAGAAAGGGATGAAATATGTGGAAAATATGCGTGTATGTGGGTAGCCGTGGTATATATAGTATGTAAAGATGGTGAATTAATTGTGTTTAGTATGTTTTTGTGTTGTTGTAATGTCAAGAAATGAATGGAGTTCATAGAAAAATAATATGATGTTGAGCCATGAATGTTGCATGTTGGCCGAAAATACATATATTGTGTCAAGTGAAGTGATGAATTAATATTAGTTAGTAATTTGATTGTCGTGGTTATAGATGGTCCATGCACGTTGTGATATGTGGAAGTGAATGAACTCATGAGAAAATGTAGTGTGTATGTGGGCCGTGTATGTGTGACTTGGTGTAGAGAAAATAAATTAATTTTATGTTATGTGTGGTTGTTGTTGTAATGTGTAGAAAATATGGAAGAATTATGGAAATATGCATGTTGGTGCTGTGGCCGAGGATAGGGCCATGTTGTGCAAATATAATGAGTTTATTTTATCTAGCATCTTGATTGTTGAATATATGGATTCCATGATGGAAAATGAGGATTTAATGGTTAGGGATGAAGTGTGTACATTGAAATGAATAGAATGGTATATGAATGGAATGTTGTTGATAAGATTGTCGTATTGTTGTTAGTTTGGCCGGGTTGAATTCCTGGATTGTTGTTGATTGAAAATTAGCCAAGATAGATTCTTGGGGACTCGCGTATTCTACTTGGGAGATCTTTACACAAATTCCAGAGCCAGAACAAAGTGTTGCTTTAAAGAGTTAAATGCCCTAATTAAGTTTTGGTAAAACATGACCAATTTGTAGATTTTGGCGGATTTGCAACGTGAATTGGGGGAGCGTAAGGAGCAAGAGGTATGTGAGACTTCACCTTCTTTCTATGGCATGTCTTAGACGTACTAAGTCGATACGAGCCTCGGGACAACCCTATTCTCCCGAATCCGCACCTAAAGTTTCCTTTTCATTCAGTTAAAATTGAACTAGAACATGTGCAAAATGTTCAAAAAACCTTCCCAAGTCTCTAGAACTTGCATAAAGAGGACCCGAACACTTTAAGATCTTATAATGATAACTATGAAGTCGAAAATGAGAAAATGCCTACGATAGATATGTTGACGATATGTTCTGCTACAACAACGAAAATATGGAAATGTTAAGCGATTTCTTGATATCGTAATTCTATCATAGGGAATACCGCATAAGGGCTCTAAGTAGATGAAACTATACCTTATGACCCTATTTGATGTTTTTCTCATAAATGACACTTTTCCATTGGTAACCTCGCCTTATGATACACGCATATGTGCATGGATATGTATCTGTATATGTATATGTATATGTATATGTGGGGAATGGGAGTAACCGTGTCCACCGATTCGAACTGCTTATCATCCGGACGCGGATGCCGGACGCGGGATATGGGAGAGCCGTACGCGGCGTCTGTATATGTGATATGTATTGTATAATATGCTGGGATACTGTTGGGGAGGGGGTGGGAGAGCCGATGAATTCTGCCTGTAAATACGAGTAAAAAGTACCGTTTTCGAAATGTTCGTTTCTCTCGTATATGTGATATATGCAACATGTTGGGACACCGTCGGGAGAATGCGGAGAGCGATGTACTCGCGTCCGTACAAACGCGAATAAAGGACACCATTTTTCGAAATGTTACGTTTTTCCGTATATATAGATAAGAAGTACCGTTTTCCGGAAAGAAAAAAAATAGCATGCATGGCATCCGCTTGAAAGGCATTCACACGCATGTTGCATCTAACCCGCATAAGCTCCATATGTTTGTACCGTTATTATTCATCCGCATATGCCTCATCATGTTACTATTCATGTCTTGGTATACTCGAGACGATGCTCGTACCGACCCCTCTTCTTTGGCTGCGTCCATGCCGCGTGTGTGCTCTCGCATGATGCGAAGCCAGTATAGAAGATGTCCCGGCGATGTTGGCAAAACTCCACTTATTGCGGAGTGTCGCCGAGTCGGCCGTACATGTGCCATGACTTCTGAGTACAGATAGAGACTTTGCAGACATAGATGTGGGTTTCGGGAGTCAGATATATTGTGATGTGCATTTGTACAGCTATATTTAATTGATTTAAATGCAACGAAAGAGTATTATTATGTATAAGTATGTTTGCTGTAAAGGTTTCAAAAAAAAAATTCTGTACGTAGTTAAGGGTCAGCGGGTTCGCTCGGGTGCCCATCACACCCTGATCAAGATTAGGGTGTGACATTAAACTGGTCTTACAGGGTCTTATAAGCACTTCGGGGGAGTCCCTTTGTCACGACCCAGCTCCGGGGGCCGCGACTGATGTCCTACTTGGACACCCCAGACAGACGAACATACTAACTCGTCATATTTTCTTTTTATCTAACTCAAACTTTCGTATTAATTATCTCAAACAGATTAAAAGCAAATATTATCTTAAGCGGTCGCGCGTGCAAAAAAAAAAAAAATAATCGTATCATAGTCGGGGGTGGCGGCGTTTAATACACGTCGAACAAAGATATACACACATATACAAAAGTACGAGCCATTTAGGCCGCATCCAAATCTGATAGATTGGCGAAATATACATCGCCAGATACATACACATGTATAGACAATTAGGCCGTCTTGGCCATAATAACAAACGGGACCGCATAAGGACGCAGATCATAAACAAATGAATGCACACATGACCCATGACCCACATATATGACTACAGGCCTCTACAAATCGAAATAGAAATATATGACAGGACGAGTGGCCCCGCCGTACCCCAATTAATCAAATATACAAAAGCATAAACATCGCGAAGATAGGTACCAACATATGGGCTCCGACCAAAAGAGCACTCGTAATAGCGAATGTGGCCTACACCCGCAGATCACGAACCTCCGTACTGGGCGGCATTTAAACGCGGCCCCTGAAAGTTAGTGGGTGTACGAAAGATGCATCGAGTATGTAAAGCATAAAAATGTAAATCCAAACCATAACTCGAAGTGAAAGTACAGAGAAAATACCGATCAAAATATCAAAGTCTCAGACCGAAGGCACATGTACATAATGCAAATAGAAACCATGCATAAGGCTCAAGAACGTGGCCAATACTCCGACGCCGGTGCCACAAGACAAGATACCTTAAGGTTTCAAATCTCCGTACAACCCCGAACACAACATATGAGCACAACATGTCATATCATCAAAACATATCATAAGCCATATCACAAAGATAACTCCACAGACAACCCGGCCCTATGGCGAGGTCTCGCGAACCGTAACACAAAGATATCGCCAAATTTATCATGGTACGCACGATTACAAACCGGCCCTAGAACCGGCGAACGATGTCATAGTATAGGCACGAGTGTAGTAGTGCTGGAACTAATGCAATTTACAAATCAAAACATTTATGACACTTGACATAATCATATGGCAACCCGTTGGTACGCTAGTCAAAACAACCGATCAATCACAGCTTATCTCACAAAATGCTTTTGAAATCGTATTTATAGTTTAAAATATAAATCGAATATCGTGGAGCAATCAAAACGTTGTTCTATATAATAGCCAAAATCATAAGCAAAGGTCTTTCCGACATTATACAAAGATAAGTGTATTAGGCAAACGAAGGAGTCTCGGGGTTAGTGGGCCCACCTCGGGTCAAGTCGAGGTGGCGGACCTAATTTACGAACATTAGACTCTATGGAGTCGTCCATGTAAGTTTCAAAACGATTCTATCACATTTGGGCGAATTATGGATGTTCGAATGGTTTTCCAACAAAACATAAGAATTTTAATTCAATTACATGAATGAATAGTACCTAAAATCGGACTCGGATTTAAACCGTAATTGCCCCCGAGGCTCAAATCTCAACCTAGTATGTCTAGGACATGCCAAAAGAAGGAAAGGGATGGCTTTACATACCTCTTCCGCTTCCTACTCGTCTCCGGAATCGAATCTCAAGTTCGCCAAAATCTACAATTTGGTCACAATTACCAAATATGAGTTTCAAGCTTCTAAAATTTCAACTTAAATTCATATTGTCTACCGATATTTCGGGCAAAGACCTCCCCTATAAATTCAACGTCCCCGAGAATCATCATCGGCCCAAAAATATCAACAACAACAGCCCAACAATACTACCAACATCAACAATTCACTACAAAATACATTATGACATAAATAGCCTTCTTTTCTATATAGTTCAATAACTTCCATCCCAACTTCACACTATCAAACTAATATCAACATTTTCCATATCCATTAACTAATTCAAGATTATTCAAACATATTTCAATAGCATTCCAAACAATATTCATAATTTCAAATATTCCCACCAATTCCATATTCCATCCGAAACTTCTACAAATGCGACAAAACTACCAAATCGCATTGTTTCCCTTTCAAACTCATTAACAACAACCATAATTCACATTTAGAATCTTACTTCCATACTTATATAAAAATCATAGAAAAATCACATAATTTCCCATAATGACATACATGCCATTTCAATGCCAATTCGAATCGTTTAAGACTTACTTACGTCATAAATGTCATACGACACAACCAACAAGCTAAATAAAACTAAATTCATCTCTCCCCTTCACCACTATGGCCACGGCCATGCACATATTTCACACACACACACACACACACGCCATGCACCCACACACCATAATTCCATAATTCTCATCCAATTTCAATCATTGTAACATATACACTTATTCCATAACATGAAAGAAAGAAATTCTTACCTTTTTCTTCAATTTTCCACTTGCCACAAACGTCGTCCTTTCGCTAAACTAATTATACCACGTCGACGAGCGTCTTGAACTTACTAAGAATTCAAGAAGAACAAGATTTTTGAATTAAAGTTGAAAGCTTGAAATTTGTTTTTTTCTCTTCTTGAAGGGGGGGGGGGGGCGAACCCCTCTCTTTTGGTGTTGTTTCTTTCTTTTGTTTTAATTCGAAGTTTCTAATGGATATCGTAATCATATAATTATCCCCTTATTAATTAAGCACATGACTTATTAAATGGACTGGGCCAAAGGCATGGCCACCCCCTATACACTTGGGCCTTATTTCTCTTACTTTTTGTTGAGCCCAACCTTATTTTGTAATTCACGGAACTAATTTCCAAAATTTCAATTTTACCCGTAGCCTTCCCCGATGTTTCCGTATCAATATTCCCCATGAATATCACACATATGTTAAATAAAATAAAAACATAACCTTATTTCCCACAAGTCAAGGTTATTTCAAATTTCCAAGTACGCAAAAATGCGGGATATAACACCCTTTCATAGCTGCCACATACAGTTCATTCATCAATCACATAACCACATAAGGAATTTAGATTACTTGTAGGCATAGGAAATAAGTGGGGATACTTTTTCTTCATTCCCTCTTGGGGCCTTCCAGTGTCATCTCCTCACGTTATTGTTCATACACAATACCTTGGAAGTTATGTTTTTTGTACGCAACCTTCTCGGGACTACTTCCATCGATCCGGAGTATGTATATACGTAATGGTCCCGCACCCTTCGCTATCCTTCACGCATGCGCCCCTACGCTTATGGCAACTCATAATTTGAGTTCAAACTAAATCCTTGGGCTCTTGCCACAACTTTTCCTTTAGTTTCCTGCCATGGCTCGTTTCTTAAACCTTTATGCCCTCAAATCTTACAATACAACCCAAAAGCATGAGGCTACGAAAATTCTTACTCCCTTGCGACTCTCTCGTAGCACAAGCATATGTGTCTTCGATTTCCTTGTGTTGGCGATCGCCTTGAACTCTAGCTCCAAGCTAATAAATTTCCCCTTCTGGGCATGAGAACGCCATAATCCCTTTCAAGTCCAATGTGTTCTCCCCCCCGCTTCTTATTAGGGATGTCCTAATACACCCATAGTTTTTAGGTATCCGTCATCTTCGCACTTGTCTTTCGAGAGTTAGAATTCTCTTAGCATCGTCGCATGGCCTAATCATTCTTTCCTTACTTTCATTCCTCGCCGTGGTCATCATCCTTTCGTTCCACTTGTCGAAGTCGTTATTCAACCTCACACATTCTCATTTTGTTCCATACCACCACAACTATCATCACCACACGCTTTACCCAATTTTTATCCAAATAGTGCCGTGCTTTGCCCGTCGTCTCTCTTGTAGGCTTTACTCCCTCATGTTCCTTACCCTTTCGCTTTTTCGACATTTTAAGTCACCTCGACCTTCCCATCTACTACTCTTTCTTTTCTTTTCCAAATATCCTTGTATTAGAACTTTCAAAGCTTTGTGAAGTGAATACAAAGACGCCTTGCTTTATAACATTTGTGCCATTTTTTCCACTTGAGCTTCGTTACCATTCTCGTCCGATTAATGCCTTCCAATATGCCGCAACGTTGATTGCTGGGACACACATACCGCTGATATAGCCATGTATGGGACATCATATACATACGTATCCATAAGTGCTACCATCTTGTTTACAAAATATTTCCGAATTCATTAACTTACCCTCGCTTTACAAAGTCATGGATGCACCTTCTTTCTCTTTCACCGGGGTCAAATCTCGCTCGTCCCTTATGACCTCCTAAGGTTTCGCCCGCTTCTTGTATACTCTAATTTCCTTTAGACCTTAGCTTCCCATTTAGCTCTCCTATGTCCGACTCTATAGGACTTTTAGTAAACTTTCCGGTGGGTCACCCATCCTAAAATTGCTCCGCTCCGGCCACCGCTTAACCTTGGAACTCGATGAAATACGATGCTCTAACGCTAGTATGATAGCGTCCACCTCACCGCATGACCTTCATCACCCTAATCCGGAGTAAATTGAGTCTTGATTTCAAAACGTTCTCATAACATATCTCCCTCCGATAGAAAGGGTCTCTTACTCCAATCAATAATTATTTAATACTCGTAGTCATTCCAAATTCTCGGGCTAGTGTGGCACTTATACTCTAACGATAAGTGTCCAAAGTTCTCT
>NW_026721188.1:0-9154 GCF_029784015.1 Lycium ferocissimum
AATTTTTCCACTAATTGTAATTAATTAGCAAACGGGCAATTATTAAAATCGGGATTAAAAGTCCTTGTCTCATATCCAAAAAAATCTTGTCCTTGGACTTATGTCGATTAGCTTACGAATAATCCGTCGTATAAAAATATGGGATATAACATGAATAATCCGTCGTATAAAAATACGGGATATAACATTTTGATATATTGCTTGTGTATATATTTGGGCACGACGGGGTCCTGTCCCGTCCTTATGTCTGATATTCTAGTAGAGGCTCGTAGATACATACGTGTGGATAGTAGATGCCCATGACGACTACACTGTACTTTTTATATCATTTTTTTTTTGTAGCCGTGAGGGCTTATGTATATAGACATGTGTTGCTTTGGAGGTTATGTATATATGTCCAGGTTGAGTATGATGATTAGCCAAATGAAAGGTGCACGGTAATTAGCTCCGGGTACCCGTCATGGCCCCTTTGTCGGGTCGTGATACTTCCTCAACCTCAATTAGACACATCCATCTCAAAAGTCCTCAAATTTATATTATAATATGCAGATCAACATTTCAATTCTCAATAACAACAATCCTCTTTCATATGACAATGGAATAATAAGAGAGAGAGCAAGCATGTCAGTCACAAGAATATCACACATTGCCAGTAGGGTGACAAGCCCAATCTCAAGAATCATGGCAACGAGCCCACGTAGTCAATCAACAATACCAACCTAAGAATATCCATCCCAACTTCATACCCAAAGGCTTAATATTATTTCTCCGTCAATAGTTAACTTCTACATATGTTTCCCTAACTGAAGCCTCACCGAAAGGTAAGCCGTAACTTACCTCGATGCCGAACAAGTACCATGATGCCTTTCCTATTTGGAGAGCCTCAGAATAATTAATGTCTATCAAATATGAATTCTACGTTAGAAGACGAATCTAAGGATACCCATATTGCTATAGTATTACCCAAAACCCAAAAATGGACCCAAAATAGCCAGGGAAAAACTGTAATTTCAATGAAAAATTGGGTTCAATATAGTCAAAATAGTACCCTACGAGTCTAAACGAGTCCAACGATACCCATATTGCTATACTTTAATTCGAAACCCCAAAAAGAACCCAAAAACTAAGTCCGCAAGGGCAAACTAAGAATTTATTTCAGAATAGTTTACTCATACATTAATTAGTCTAGATCCCGAAAGCCCATTCAAAACGCAATCATCTTGATCTTCAAAATCATGATTTTCCACTTTTCAACTTTTGGGTTCAAAACTCCAATTTTCCCCAATCAACTTGGATAAATCGATAACCAATGAAAATAATTATGGGGAAACACCAAAAGAAAGGTTATACACTTACTCCCTAGTTGAGACGAGAATAACACCGCAAAAATTACCTCAATTTGAGCTCTAAACATGTAAGAAAAGTAACTAAATCCGAACAAGTGGAGAAAAGAAACGCAACATACGTTTCGGTCCAAATCGAAGCTAATTGATCGGGAAGCTCACTTTCTACCCAATAAAATCCTTGAGAAATTCCACCCAAGATAGCCTTTTGAATCACCCAATTTGGCCTTAAAATGAGAGAGATATGAAGTTTTCAAGTTTTGGAAAGAATGCTGAATTTTTTAAGGGGCTAACTTAGGGGAAAAATCGTAATCTTCGGCAAAAATTATACCGAATTTAAAACCAGCGGTGAATTTCTTCAAGAAATGGCCATATCTCCCTCATACAATGGCGAAACACAACAAGTCTTGTTGTCGTAGCTTCGAAATTATGATACGGATCTAATGGTTTGATCGAAAAATAAAACAAAGGTTGTTTACTCATTATGGATGCCTTTTTTATCAAAACGACGTCGAAACCAAAAAAACAAACAACATACAACCCAAACACATCCGAAACTCATCAGAATCTAATCAAAATTTGTGGACAGGTACAAAATCATCATACGAATATGCTTGAACTCTCAAAACATCCAAACGGGACCGTCTTGCCCCGATTTTGACTGTGGTCAACCCCAAATCATCTGAAAAATTAATTTCTCAACCAACCACCTAAACCACACCCGAACCTCTCGGGAACCGAACCATCGACTGGACTAAGTCATAAATCACATTCCAGACTTAAAGGATCTATCAGAATTTGATTACGGGTACGTTTATCCAAAAGTCAATTTTTGGTCAAACTTTTCAAACTTAAGCCTTCAAAATTCCAAAACTTAGATTTTCTTCTTCGATTCTCATCCGATCACCTCGGGAATGGCGCCACCCATCCCCACAAGCTGTAAACATCAAAATAAAGCTAAAAGAAATAACAAATCTCAGATCCAGGTCGTATTTCTTCCCGTGACCATCTTTTCACCATAAATAGACATATTAAATATTAAAACCGACTTAATTGTCAAAACCCAACCAAATGAACTCTAAAATTTAGCTCCGTCAATTTTTGAAGGTCATAAATAATATTTCAAATCCAATGGAATCTTCAGATCACCAATTAGAGCACGTTTTCCCACAATAAATAATTTATCCAAATAATTGATTGTCGGAATTTACAAAGTGAAATCTTCTCCCAAAGTGAACCAAATGATATCCGTTTGACTTCAAATTTGGCTAGCAAGTCAAAATGATTATAACAGAGCTTTTGGAATAGATGACACACAATCTAGAGCACCGGTTCTCAAAAAGACTGACCGGGTCATTACAATAATCAACATAAAAAATTGATCAAAATCTTGTTGTTGGTATGGCTCATTCTCGTATATTTCTCCTTCATCAAGCTCTCCCATGTCAAACAAATCTCTTAGATTTAAATGTACATCCACACTCCATCCTTCATCGCCTTACTCATCAACATAGTAGAGCATATTTTCGAGATGCTTCATATAAGGATGTGATCATGATCCTCACGATCACTGCTGTGAATCAATCTAGAAAAATTGACACAATTAAAATTCCTAGCATCTCTTTTGAACCTAGTATCCCGAGTAGTGTCATCCCATTGACATTTGAAGAGAATAATCCTGAATCAACCATAATAATTAAGCTCAATAATATCTTCCACCTTCCCCATAATATGGCAAGTCCGCTTGCCTCACATTTCTATCAGCATTAGATGCAATACATGGGGTGTCAGCGGTAAGGAAAACTCCACTGTTTTGAGTTTTCGATCCTCATTCTCTAGACGTTCGAAATTTGAATCTGCAAATTAAGTAGTGAACCTTCTTGCATCGTCATTAGACAACTTTGTCTTTAGAAATCAAATACGATGAGATTGTATTTGCTATATCCAGATTCATAATCTAAATAAACAAAATTAGTTTTGTCAAATATTCAAAATTCAGATAAGAAACTTAAACAAGAATAGGCAAACATTTGACTTCCATTCACTCAGTCGCTTTGGAAACCAATTAGGAAACTCCTTATTAACTCTCTTTTCTATTTCTGTTGGTAAAGGTTTTCGACGACCTCTTGAACTCCTCCTTATGTGATCCCTAAATTCGCTGGAAAGGAGTTGATTGTGTCGATTTTAATCACTTCACTCTAATGTTTTTGTCATAATTCAAATAAATTTATATTTCTTGCACCAATAAACGGCTTTATTGCTGCACAATTAAGCAACACATATCAATGAGCTTGAGTCTTCTCAGGTCGAGTCACGAAAATTTGAGCCTCCGACAGGTTTACCCTGTGGAGGGAACAAAGATGATACCTCAGAAGCCTCATTATGATTTGGTTCATTATTTACATGTTTAGGCCTATTTACTCTCGACTCCATATCCTCAAAATAACGAGAATAAAGCGTTAGAGCTTCTTCAACTATGTAACCTTCAGCTATGGAACTTTCTTGTTGTGATTTATTCCCTACAAGGGACTTGAAATGGCCTAACAATCTATAACCAAAATAAGAAGATATTAGAAAAATCATTTACTTCGAAGGAAATAATTTTGAATGTCAAATATTTTACCTTTCAACAAAATACATCCACTGATAATGTATTGGACCACCTTTTATTACTCCGTCATTTTAGATGGGCGGGTTAAATGAACTATTACGGTAAAAAAAAAAAAAGATGTGGGGCTTGTATCTCTAAGTGTGGCAAAGTGTGAGTACAATCCAATCTTGTAGCTTTTCTAAGGTCGAGAGGCTTAAGGCTTTCGAACAAAGTTGTCTAAAATTGGAAGAAAGCTCTACCAAGGTTGCAACAACCTGGTTTGGAAGCACATTTTGAATTACTATGGGCAACAATTGCTCTATATTTACGTGACAATCGTGAGTCTTTAAATCAAATATCCTCTTATTATCTAAATCAATACCATGAGAAACATTACTTGAATAACCATCCGGCACAGAGACATTCTTTAAAGTTTTAAGAAAGGCAAGTCTCGTATTAACTGGAATGGAAAATGCAACAAGCCAACAATTCTCTTTCTCGTCTGGCCAAAGATCGCGCCTTATACCCATATCTTGTAGATCTATCAAACATTTACATGATCATCCTTTGATTTGTGTTTATCATTTAGCAAAGAGTGTATAACATTGTTGAACACATTCTTCTCAATGTGCATAACACCTTCACACCATAACTGATTGAACTCCTTAACAAGGGATTGTGGGTATACATCTATATTATTCCCCGCCATATGTAGACCTGGAATGGTCATTAATAAGATCAAATTTGGTTGCTTCGTACACAACAAAGGTGGACGGTTATATGAAATCAAAATCACTGGCCAAATGCTATAAGTAGTACTCATCATCCCAAAGGGATTGAAACCATCACTAGCTAGTGCTAATGTAACCAACCGCCAGGTCGTTATGGGGGGTGACTTAGGAAACTAGACCTTAAGTTGGGAATTCACCAGGCCACGGGTGAGTACGCTGGCATTTTTTTTAGGTATCTGTGCATGTTTTTATTTGCGTACGTAGGGCTTCGGATTGGTGTTGGGGTTTTTGGGTGGGCGGGTACGCAACTCGAGCTACTAGTCAAAATGGACAGCTGCAGTGGGTTAGGGACTGCTGTAGCAGGTCTAGGCTCTCCGCCGTGGGAAGCTGGGAACTTAATGAGGTCCACCATAGCGGGAGTTTACCCTCTATAGCGAGACCGCGCGGTCGATGCGAAAGGCGAAGTGGTGTTTTATATTCTTTATTAGAGACTCATTCCCCACGGAACTCCAAAGCAGGTTTCCAAGAGCTGTGTGGCGAAATTCTAAGGCTAGGGCTAAAGAAATCTTGTTGAAAGGTAAGTCTCAACCCTTGACTTTGTTCATTCTATCGTATCGATTAGGTTCCATGATTAGTTAAAGGTCCGGTAATGGCAAATAAAAGGGCTAAACCCCTAAAACTTAAGAAACCCTTGATTAATAAATGGGTTTCTAATTTTAGTGTTGTTTAATCATTTAGGAGTACAGATTATCACTTTCTAGGATGAGAACATGGCTATAATGGTGGAACTTGTTGATTGAGACTTAGGGTTTCATAAAGATGATAACTTTGGCATAAAAACTTCTTGTAAAAGGGTTAAATTGATTAGAAAACTCATGAATGGGAATAATATGATGGTTTGGGCTTGATGTTATGATGAATTCACACTTAGTGATAGTTCACCCAATTGAAAAGGGTAGAGTGTAGTTGGGTTCTTTTCCCCAATTGTTGTATTGTTTGAGCAGATGATTCAAATACTCATATTTCTAGACTTTGAATGGTCTGAAGCTTTGCAAAAGTGGAAAGCTATCGCGGAGTGATTGCATTATCCCAGTTCTACTTGAGGTAGCTTATGGTCTACTTGAGTTAGACTTTGGTTATTGATTGTATATGTTATGAAATTGATAAGAGAAGCATGATTAGGGCTTCAGACATAAAGTGTGATTAGAAATTCCTTAATTTAAATTGGTTGACTTAATTATGTGATGAGCTGTTATGCAATGATAAAGAAGAGTTCATAAATACTCTTCTTGTTGACCTAGAGTAGTCCCTTATTCATGTTATTAATGAATTGATTCTTGAGTCTTGATATAACTTGTGACATGGTGACTTGTGTTCCCTGATATTGATTTATTGATTGTTCACATTCTTTATTGATTGTGGAATGAAAATACATTGTGATGAGAAAGATATTATAAATATGAAAAGGCACATTTGACAGGGGGTGAGGATGTGGCCTAATTATGGGATCGCGATCTGAGGTCATTTCCGGAGTGAGTGGTACATGGACACCATGGGTCCCTTGTAGGTCATAGCAAATGGGTCAAACATCACCATTTAGCATGTGTGTATGGATATGTGATAGAGCTGAGATAACTTGTGATTTACGATTATGTTTGGTGATTGCACGGGTTGAGTTACTCCTATTGATTTCTAATTGTGTGGATTTATCTTATCCCTGTGTTGGCTGACATTTCGGTGTTGGATGATTCTTGTTAATGGTTTCGTGTGGTTATGTGTTGTTGTGCCTATCTATCAATTTTATTGATTTTGTGATTGTATGCATGATACTAATCTTAGTTGGCCTATGATATCTACCGGTAATAGTGTTTGTACTGATACTACCTTGCTGTACTTTTTATTTTAGTGCAGATTGTGATCCAGAGACATCTACGAGACCTTATATTTAGCGTGAGGCTAGTTTCCGTCAGATTTTGAGGGTGAGCTCCTATCCGTGTCAGGCCGCCTGAAGATCTTTCTTGTTTTAGATATTTATTTCATTTTAGACATTTATTTTTATTTTAGACTGTCATCCATTCTTTAGACAGTTATATTTTAGAGTCTTTGTACGATGACTTTCGAATTTTGGGGTTGTAATAGTTAGACTTCCGCAGATTTTAATTATTTTAGGCATCACTAGACATTTTGGAGATTTTTTATATTTGTTATATCCCTAAATATTTTAAAATTGGTTAAGTAATTGGTGATCGTTTGGATGGTTGGTTAAGTAGACGGTTCGCCCACTAGGGGATTCGTGTGGGTGCCGTACACACCTGTTTGGGTTGTGATAAACTTGGTATCAGAGTCCTAGGTTCGTCGGTCTCATTGTACAAGGACATGTCTAGTAGAGTCTTCGGATCAGTACGGAGACGTCTGTACTTATCTTCGAGAGGCTATGGGACACTAGGAAAATTTAATTTCTTTCTTACATGCTACTTGATTCCAATTGGTATCTGGATGATTCAAATTGGTATCTGACTTTTCTTTCTATTCAGAGATGGTGAGGACTCATGCGGCAGCAGCAGCTAATGAGACACCCGCGCCGGTCGCTGGGGTCGTAGTTCGCGGGGGAGGTCATCTTTGGTAGGGCCACAGTTCATGGAGGAGGCCGGGGCAGAGGCCGGGGTTTTGGTAGAGGTAGGGGAAAAACAACACCAGCAAGGGGCGGGGCTCTGCGGTTTGGTCGGCAATACGGCGGGTCACGAGCCTCGGTAATTCTAGATGAGCCGGTAGAGTTTTGCGGCGGCACCGGCTCGCCCGGATATTATAGCCTCTGCTTGTTGTCGGATGGTGATGGTCCGAGTGTTGAACTGTGCAGAATGGCTTGACGGGCCGTGTGTTCCAGCCGTTCGGTGCTCGGGGTGCCCGGAGTGGGTGATCGAGCTCCCGGGGAGGGTTCGTGCTTTTGAGGTTACGACTGCTACGTATGACTCCTCATTTGGATGAGGCTCCGAAATTTGGATATATTTCTAGACCGTGGGAGGTCCGTTGTTGACTGGGGATGCGCATGATTTTTTTTGGAGGTTCACTAAGATGAAATCCCCAGAATTATTTGGTACTGAGGTTGAGGATGCTTACGAGTTTATCATGGACTGTCTTGAGAGGGTCCATAAGATGGGGGCAGTAGAGAAGTATGGTGTGGAGTTTGTGACCTTCAAGCTCTTGGGTGATGCCAAGTTATGGTGGAGGTATTTTGTAGAGTGCAGGCTAGCGGGATCGCCACTGTTGACGTGGACTCAGTTTTACTAGGTGTTCTTAGACAAGTATGTTTCTCGTACTTTGAGGGATCACAGGTGCGACAAGTTCAGTACATTGAGAAGCGGGGTAATCTATTTGTGGCTGCCTATGAGGCTCGATTTCATTCGTTGTCTCACTATGCTCTCCAGCTTGTGCCTACGGGGGAGGAGAGGGTTAGGAGATTCGTGAAATGGTTGAACATTGCTCTTCATCTTGCAGCAATAGGTGCTTTCGTTCAAGAAGTGGTGGATCATGTTAGAACTATGAAAGGAGTTCAGCAGGAGGGTTACCATAAGCACGTGCAGAAGAAGACCCGAAAGGGTGGTGGTTACAGTGGCTGCTTTTGCAAGGGCCGGAAGTTCCTCGGGATGCCACGTTCGGTCAACTATACGGGTTTTCGGTGGAGGCCCGGGGGCCGGTCGGCCTTACTCCGGCTAGCCGGGGGTTCGTAGGCCGGAAGCTCCAGTTATGGTGGTTATTCGGCTTATTGACTTTGTTCCCGTGCGATCTTGACGTGGATGCTTTAAGTGTGGTGATATAAGGCATTTCAAGAGAAATTGTCTAGACTTAGGCAAGGTGGCTAGGGTACTCAGCTTCAGGCTCCCCAAGGCATCAGGTAGAGGGGAAGAATCTTATGATGAAAATCGTGCTCAGTCTAGGCGTGGCGGTCACCGCAGTGGTAGAGGTGGTGGGTGGCCGGCGGGCGGATGTAATAACTTTGTTTGGTCGTTATAGTCTTTTTTGACACTTTTACCTTAGAGCTTGGTTACTCATTTTTTACCTGAGGGGATCGTTGACATGCTTCCCGAGGTATCTAGATTTGATTCGGGCGCTTTTTTGTGAAATTTCTGCTTAGAAAAGGGCTGACTCAAAGTTGACTTTTGGGTAAACAAATTTTTTTTGAAAATTTGTCGATTCAAGATTTGGATGGTCATTTAGAGCTGAGTGTGTATATCTGGTTAGGTTCCCAATGCACTAAAATACATTTTGGGACTTAGGTTGGGAAGTTGGAAATAAGGTATCGGGGGTTAGCCCGATCAAGGAGACCTCCGTAGGAAATTTGAAGGCCACAAGTGCGGTCGTATCGTATTTTTATGTGGGTCTGTGTATGTGGTTTGTAAGCAGATGGCCTTCGGAGTTGGTCGGGATTTTGGTTGAGAGTTGGAAAAGTAATTTGGGGTTTAGTACCCGGGGGTTTGGGTATAGCGGACGAT
>NW_026721189.1:0-9213 GCF_029784015.1 Lycium ferocissimum
AAAAATTTTTTCCTTAATCTTTTCCATGGCCAAATCCCCGGGTTTTTAACCAAGCCTCCTGGTTTTTCTCCATATTTCTTCATCTTTCTAGAGACATAAAGATGACCAAATGACTTACCAAAGTCATCTAATATAAGCATATGCTATTCATCCATGTGCTATGGCCCACACATGCTTGGATGAATTTCATTTCAACCAAAAGAGTCATATGCCACACGGCCGAATGGCTAATTTCATGCAAAAATTAATGACTTCCAATAATTCTCAAGTTCCTCAATTCATTTTTGGCCCCAAATGTTTGCCAATATTCCACTCCAATAACTCTTGCATGTAGCTCATGACGTAATATATAATCATAGTTAAAAATCTCGACTTTTCGTCCCAAAGTAGTCTTGCCCCTCACTTTCCACAATTAAATCGGAATATTCCAATATACGAAAATGCGAGGTGTAACAGTTGTGGAGTGTGGAAACGAATGAAATTCATGGAAATATGGAGGTTGGTATGTGGCCGTGTATAGGTGTTGTTTTGTAGAACATGTGAATTGATTTATTTAGTATGTTTGGATTGTTGTTGTTATAGATTATGTGATGAAAAATGAAGGTTTGATGGTTTAAAGTGAAGTTGAAATTGTGTGGGCTGTTTTAGGAGCCAATTTGGTCCTAATGTGGTTTCTTGAATTTATGATAATAATATTGTTAACGTGTGGATTGTTGGTGAAGTTTATGAATTTGGAAGGAAGAAATATGTTATGGTTGTTCATGTTGAGTTGGGAAGGTTTCGGGTTCTACGGCATACTATTTGGATTGTTTGAATATTTTTGCGAATTATTGGAAATGTTCTTGAATCGTGTTTGAATGGTTTTGGATTGATATTTGAATATGCGGTCGTTGATGTTAGTTTGAATATATGAAGTTGAATTGAACATGCATGGAATATTGTCGAATCGTATGGAAAAGAATTATTAATGTTAGAATGCGTTTTAATTCGATTATTGATGTGGTTGATGTTGTTGTTGGGTTGGTTGTTGCTATTTTGGCCGAGTTTAATTCTCGGGGATGTTGGATTTATAGGGGAGATGCTGCCCAAATTTTTGTAGCTAAATAGGGGCTAAGAATAAACCTTTAAAGGTATGTGACTTATGTTTGGTAACTTTGACGGTGTAGATTACGAAGCAAACGGGATTTGAGTTTAAGCGAGCATAAGGTGTATGCAAGGTATGTAAAGCTTACCTTTCCTTCTTTTGGCATGTCCTAGCCCTACTAGGCTAAGATCGGAACCTCGGGGATAATTCTGCTCTTGGAAATCCGAGTTTGATTTTGCATACTATTCGTTGGTATGCAATTGAACTATAATCCTTATATTTGATCAAAAGAATGCTTAAACCTTTGCTGCTTTGTACAAACGTATACGGATCGCTCCGAAACTTTTATGGATGACCTTAGGGAGCCCAATGTTTGTAATTTGTCCGCCGCCTCGGCTCGGCCAGGAGGTGGGCCCGCGAGTCCGAGACTTCCCTTATTTAGTTTATTTGATTCATTTAAAATTACGATATGAGAAGGAAATGTTTGCCTATGACTCTAAGGTCCGTTTGAAACGTCCTATAATGTTGTTTGAGTGCCCATTACTATGAATGACACTAAATTTTTCCGAGAATGATCTACGATGTGTTTTTTTGAAAAATTGGTAACTAAAAGTCCGTAACCTTCAAGAGAGAGCTCGGATTGCTTTGATATTTTCGCAAATGACTTCATGACGGGTAAGGGAGCTTAATTCTCATAGGCGGGCCGGATTGGGTTGACGCTCGTCCGTGGGTCCCGCGACCTTTCTACGTTTGGTTCAATGACCTATTTTGAAAGAATTCAATATGACTATTCTTCCGACTTGTATGATCACTTAATTGTATCGGTCGAACTTTGAAAAAGGATTTCATGCATAATGATTTTGATACGACCCCCGATTTGTAACTAAAGTTCTGTTTGATCTGTTCCCGAGTGACGCTCGGAGGGAAATCTGATTTAACTATTGTTTTGGCCTGTAAATGACGGTTCGTTTCGAATAACCTATTAAGTCTTTGTAAATGTTTTAAATTGTATTTAGTTACTTGTGATTCTGTTCGTGCATTCTGTTGTTATATTTTTCGCCAGTCCCGGGCCGGTATGTGTGATATTGTCCGCTGGATACTTGACCGCGGGGTGAGACATGTTATTTGGATTCTTGGCCGCGGCATGTGTGTATACGTGATATTGTCCATTTGGATACTTGTGCATGGTGACATGACCGCTGGATTCTTGGCCGCGGTATGTGTGTATGATTTGTGTATGTGTGATTTTGACAGTTTGGATTATGATCAGTCGGTTAATGTCAGCTCATATGATATGTTCGATTAGCCTATTTGTCTTCTGAACCCCTTATGTGTAATTTGGATGTCAGATGTAAGTACGTTGGTATTCGGACTATTATGCTCGCGGTCGGTACACTTTACTTCGTTTTCTGTATTTTTCTGCTTTGCATACTCGGTACATATTCCGTGCGACCCCTTTCTTCGGGGCTGCGTTTCGTACCGCGCGGTACCCGCGGATGAGCGATGATGTTAGCGAGAAGATGTTAAAATTTGGATTAGCGACTTCATTTCTCGGTCTTTGCCGAGTCGAAATGCTTTTGTATGGTATTCGGAGTTATGCTAGAGACTTTGCGAGAGACGGTGTCGTACATTGTTTGAGATGCCCGGTTTGTAAACGGCTATATGTAGATATGTCGGTACGCATTGTGTTATGAATTTTAATGTGTTTTCGAATTGGTTATGGTTACGGAATTTATTTGATTTGAAAAAAAGACGAAAAGTATGTTTGTTTTCCGAAAAATTTTCCTTCGGCATTTTGACGTACGCGTGGGCCCGGTACGATTTGTGCATTACGAAAGTACGCGGGTTCGCTCGGCTAGGTAAGGGTCGGGTGCTTGTCCGCCACATCGGATTAAGGGTGTGACGAGTCGTAAAGAACGTCACTCAAACTCATAATGCCCGTATCGGGTCTGAATACGGTCTTCGGAATATCTTTGCCCTCTTTACCCACTTTGATGATAACACGACCACAAGTTTATCTTCGAAAAACATAGCACCCTGACGGGGGTCAAATAGATCATCAATCTTGGGGAGGATATACATTCTTTATTGTTACTTTATTCGATTGCTATAATCAATACACATCTGGACACCCATCTTTTCTCACAAATAGTACGGTGCTCCCCGAGTAATGTGCTAGGTACGATAAAGCCCTTTTCCTAACAAGTCCCTCGGTTGCTCCTTTAACTCCTTCGGCTGCGGTGCCGTTTCTATAAGGAGGAATAGATACGGGGTACAGTATCGGCAATACATCTATAGTAAACTACTGTCTCCCGCTAAGGAGGAAGACACGGAAGTTCATACGGAAATTCATTAACTATCGGGCGGGCGAAGAGTCGGTACCTGCGCTTTCGGGTCATGCACACAAACAGGATGATAAATATAACCCTTTCTATCCGTCTTCCTTGTGAGATATAGAAATAAACTTACCCCTCGCGTCTGCCGTGTTCTATCAACTCTATAATTGGCTCTCACAGAGCCCTGAAATCGAACTATCTTTTCTCTACAATCAACGTTAGCATAACAAGAAGCTAATCAATCCATACCCATAATAACATCAAACTCAGTCATATCTAACTCTATCAGATCTGCCGTGGTATGACGATTATACATAATGTTATATCCCGTGTTTTCGCCTATTTGGAAAATTTTGAAATAATTGTGACTTGTGTGTTATAAGGCAATATTTTGATTTTTGCTAATATGACTATGTCGTTTTGAAATTATTGGTGTAAAGGCATCGGGAAAGGCGGGGGCAATTTTGGAATTTTGGAAATTAGTTTCGGAAATTACAAACCAGTGTTCAAGAGTGGGCAAGAAAAAAAATGGAAGAAAAATTAGGCCCAAAGAGGGTGGGGTGGCCGACCACTAGGCTTGGTCAGCTTAGCTTTTAAAAAGTCATGTGTTATGCACATGACCCTTAAGTCAGATATATATCAATGAACTCCTTTGGAATTTTTCAAGAAACAAATCACAACTCCCTTTGGAGCTTCAATACTCCCTCTCGGCCGAACTCCATTATTGCAAAAAAAAAAAAAAAAAAAATTTCCAAGTCTTGTCTTCAATCCAAAAATCTCATTCTTGTTGAATTCTTGACAAGTTTAGGACGCTCTCCGACGTGATACAATTGGTTTGGCGAAAGAGCGACGTTTGCGGCAGAGTCGAATTTCAAGAAAAGGTAAGGATTTTTGCCACTTTTGTGTTATGGAACTTGCAAGTATGTTATAATGATTAGAATTAGATGGGAATTATGGGAGTGTGGTGTGTGTGTGAAGCCGTGCATGTGTGTGTGTTGGTGGTGTTGGCCGTGAGCCATGCTAACATGGGAGAGAAATGAATTCAAGTTTAATTAGTTTGTTAGTTGTGTTGTTGTGATCTTAGTAATGCAAATGAAGGTTTAATGACTTGAATTGGCATTAGAATTGCTTGTATGTGATTATGAGAAATTATGCTAACTTATGTGATTTCATATAAAGTATGGAATTAAAGTTCTAAATGTGAATTATGATTGTGGATGATGAGTTTGGAAGGAAAACAATGTGATTTGGAAGCATTATTGCAATTGTGGAAGCTTCGGATAGAATATGGAAATTGGCGGGATTGCTTGAAATTATGAATATTGTTTGGAACGTTGTTGGAATATGTTTGAATGATCTTGAATTGGTTATGTGAATATGGAAGATGTGGATATTCGTTTGATAATGTGAAGTTTGAATGGCATTTGTTGAACTATGTAGAAAGAAGACTATTTGTGCCATAATGTAGTTCAAAATGATTATTGATGTTGTTGGGTTGTTGTTGTTGATGTGTATTAGCAGAGTTAAACCTCGGGGATGTTATATAGGGGGGGGAAGTGCTGCGAAATTCCGGCGGACAAAAACAAAGTTAAATGAACTCTTAAGCCTTAAGATTCCTAATTGGTAACTTTGACCATTTGCGGTACGGCGAAACGGGACTTGAGTTTCGGGCGGCGTAAGACGTATCTAAGGTATGTAAGCTCCCCCACTCCTTTCTTTGGCATGTCTTAGTATGCTAGGTTGATATCGGAACCGGGAGCAATTGCTCCCTCGAAATCCAATTATAAAATGGCTACCTATTCATTCAAATTCAATTGAAGCCTAATGACTCTATTTTTGGCTAGAAAGCAATCTAACGTCGAAACCTATGTAAATGTGATCCGTTTACTTTGAAATCTTTATGTATGACCTTATAGACTCTAAACGTCCATAAATTATGATTGCCACCTCGACTTGACCGAGGTGGGCCGCTGACCCCGAGGTGCCTTATTTGTCCTACTAGGGACCTCTTTTGGATAAATTTTGATAAAGAATCTTCGATTTTGAATTGTTCCTTATGAAATAATGTTTTGAACCTTATGAAATACTATGCTATGTTTTGGAACCATACGTACCACCTTGGAAATATTTTGTGGAATAAACTTCCGTATTAATTAATTATTTGACTATTTTGGTTAATGAATTAACTTATGAAGTAATCAAGTTTCGAAAGGCTATTTTGACATACAAATTGCATTGTTTGCTCACGACTCCGCTCGTGCCTTATTATGACTTCGTTCACCGGTTCCGGGCCGGTTTTGTGATCGTGCGGCGTATCTGAAATTCGGAAGTATGTTGTGTTTCGGTTTCCGAGACCTTGCCGTAGGGGCGGTTACCGTATACGGAGTTATCTTTGTGATATGGCGGACGATATGATTTGTTTGTTGACGCGGTATGTCGCGATACGTTATGTGTGATATGATATGTTTGGGGTTTATATGGGATTTGAAATCTTAAGGTGTCTTGTGTTGTGGCACCCGGTGTCGGAGTGGTGACCACATTTCTGAGCGTTGTGCATGATTTTGATTTGCATTATGTATATATGTCATGTCGACTTTTGGTTATTCGATTCGATATATTTCTCCCCGTATCCTTATTGCCTGTGATTTGGATTTACGCCTTACGCTTTACATACTCGATCTTACCTCTTTCGTACGGACCCCCTTTCTTGAAGTGCCGTTTCATGCCGCGGTACGGACGTTGGTGATCCTCGTATGTAGGCCACTTTACGCTATATTGGATTGCTCCCTTTGATCGGAGCGTACATTTTGGTATATATTTACATCATGTTTATCCTTATGTACATTTGGACTATTTGGAGTACGGCGGGGCCCTGTCCCGTCTTATGATTCCGTCAATGCATCTGAAGTGCATGGACATATTTTGTGGGTTGTGCCTACTTCGTATGATTGTGTTTGTATACGGTGTGTTGGGCGATCCCATTCGCCCGGCGGCGGTCCGCTTATGTATATGATATTTTGTTATTTTGTGTGGCCTTTGTTGTGTTTTTTGTGTGCGGGGATATTTTGGTTAGTCCGTAAAACAAGGGAAACTGTAGAATTTTCTGGAAATTATTTGAATTTGAATTATAGCCTTGTCGGCTTCTGTCAGATACTTGGTCACGTTCGTTATGTTTTGAGATAATGTTTGATAGATATGTTTAGGTGCCCAGATCGGGCACTAGTCACGGCCTACGGGGTTGGGTCGTGACACATAACCACCAAACAATCTCTATATACTTGTTTTGCTATAACTGAATCTCCTACCGGTGTAGCTACCTCAAATGGTTCTATCAACTCAGGTTCTATTCCGATTCTACTAGAAACAAAGGGAGATATATATGACAAGGTGGAGTCTGGATCTATCAATGCATATACGTCCCGAGAGAAAATCAATAATATACCTGTAACCACATTTGGTGACGCCTCCTGATCCTGTCTACTAGCCAAAACATATATGCGGTTCGAAGGACCGCTAGAACGAAAGCTCGCCTGACCTACTGCCACGGCTTGCCAATGGTGTCTGAATACCCTGCCCCATAGGGCGCATAGCCACAGAAGAAGATGAACCAGCAACCGACCCAGTAGGCTGAGCCACACCACCTGGACCACCTCCATACGGACACTCTCTCATAATATGGCCTTGACGGCCGCAAGAAAACAAGCACACCGCGCGGACGGCATTCCCCGGGATGAGCCTACCGCACCGAGAACACCGGGGCAAAGGTGGCCCGGACTCAAACCCCGGTTCATGCGAACCGAAGCCACTGGAGCTTTGACCGGCTCTGAATACCCCCGTCTTTGTCAAATCTCCTACCGAGCTGGAACCGCGGTGCACTCCGTGCTGGCTGGGAATAATATATAATATGCTGCCGAGGCTACCTTCCTCAAAACTCACCAGGATAACCAGCCGATCTAGCTCTCTTATGCTAGACTCTGTCATAATCTCTATCTGGCTGACGTCCCCCATGTCAATCCTCTACCCCCTGTGCATATGCATGTACCCTAGCAATATCCATACCTGGCTGAAGAGCCACTGTCATACAACCATCAATCAAATAACGATCCGGCCCACAGTCAATAACGATGCTTTGTCGACCATATCGGCTACAATAGTAGGCGCATATCTAGCCAACGAATCAAACTCAAGACTATAATCTCGAACGGCTCTGCTATTCCGCACTCGAATGTAAGAATCTATCAACTACGGCTCGCCTCGTCTACGGAGGCGGTGGCCGAGGAAGGCCTCCACAAACTCGTCCCGTACCGGCGGAGGGCACCGCCTGCCCCCAGATATTCTCACGACCAGCCCGGGTCGGGCGTGGTGGTGCCTACTTGGGCAACCAAACAAACTTACGAACAAATTGTCATATTGGGACATATCAGTTGAGACATTATTCATGCAGGATAACGGATGGCAGGACGTCGCACAAATCTTTGAAACGAATGCGCCTAAGCGATCGCCGTTACAAAATCATCATATCAAAATCAAGGCGGCGGAATGTACATCGCCCGGACATACCACCTTATACAAACATGTGGGCCACATATCGGCCATAGTAACATCCGGGGCCGCTTAAGTGCGCAAAACGATCCGTACGAACCCCGGACCCATGACCCACAAATATGACTACGAGGCTCTACAAACGGACGAACGTACGAACGTATGATGGGACGGGGGCCGCCGAGTGTAGCAAATGTATAAAGTATGCATAACAAAAGACATATACCAAAATATGGGCTCCGAATCAGGGGGAGCGCTCCAAAGTGGCAATTTGGACCTAAATCGGAGGATCGCCAATGAGCGTACGCCTGCGGGCATGAAACGCGACCCCGAAGAAAGGGGTCGGTCGAAAGAAGTGCGAGGTATGTAAAGCGAGGGGGAGAATGTGATAATCCAAATCATGAGGGCGGAGTCGAGAAGATCGAACAAATACGAAGTAACGGATCAAACCCCTTTGTGCGGAATGCAAATGTACGAATGCAATTAAAAGTCATGCATAAAGCTCGGGGCGTGGTCGCCCCACGATGCGGGTGCCGCAACACGTCGTACTCCGAGAAGTTTTCAAATCTCCGTGCATCTCAAGACACATCATAACATCACACACATCAAATCATCGGAACATATCGGATGCCATATCACATCGTAACACCATAAACGGTGGCAAGCCTATTGCGAGGTCTCGGAACCGTAACACGTCATCTTGCCCGAGATGTGTCACAAAGCACGCGATCACAAAACCGGCCGGAGTGCGAAACGAACGAAATCATAATCATTGGCACGAGCGAGTGGTACGAAACCATGTGCGGATCAAAAGTAAGTTCCAGGACTCGGCACATAATTTCATATACGAACACATTAGGATCGAAGGCTCGAAAATGGTATCGGAGGTTAATCGGAACTAATATATCAAAGTTACGGACTTTTAGTTTATCGAGTTTTTCGAAAAACATCGTAGGTCATTTTTTGGAAAATTTGGTGTCATTCATAGTAACGAGCGTTCAGCGACATTATAGAAGGCATTTCAAACGGATCTTAGAGTCATAGGCAAACACTTCGGCTTCTCATATCGTACGGAAATGGATCAAACAAATCGAATAAGGGAAGTCTCGGGACTTGCGGGCCCACCTCGGGTCAAGTCGGGGGGCGGCGAGACATAAATTACAAACATTAGGCTCCCTAAGGTCATCTATAAGAGTTTCGGAGCGATTCAAATACATTTCAGAAATTACAAAAAGGGTTTTAAAAATTCTT
>NW_026721190.1:0-8823 GCF_029784015.1 Lycium ferocissimum
TACCCCCTTTTTTAAAAATTATATAATTCTGTTTTTTATATCTATTAACGTATAATTTTTTTCTATTAGATTATCGTCGTCAGTATTTCTTCTTCTTTTTAAAATTTAAAATTTTTATTTTTTTTTGTTTTTTGCAAAGATGTATTATTGTCTTGACAATCTTTACAACAACTCTTTTTTTTTGGAAAAGTTTTTTTGGGTCCAAAAGGAAGATCTTTTTAGCCCGATTCTGGCTTTTTGGGGAAAGTTTTCTGGTTTTTAGCAAAAATTTTTTAAAAAAAAATTATCCATCTTTGTAATCATGCAACTTCCATTATTATGTAAAAATAAAGTCTCCCCCGGATAAGGTCTATATTTATATTCAAGCCTTTTAAATATTTTATCCATTTTTATAACTAGGTTTTTAAAAAATTCCAAGGTTTTTATAAAGCTAAATGCCTTATGAACATAATGTTTATATATATTATGAGTTCCATCCATTTGCATGGCCGAAAATGGTTTGTCTAGAATTTTTTATTAAATTTGGTGGAACTATTCGTTTATTTATTAAACACTTAGTACATCCCAAATTTCAAAATAATGCTAATTTTCCCCATTTCATAGTCATCTTTTTTTAATTCTTGCAAGTATTTTTTTAGTTCCTAATTTTTTATCTTCAAATACTAGGTTCCATGGCTCAACTAAGCCCTTGCCCGGGTTTTGTTTTATTTGTATATTAGAAAAGATGTATTTCTTCATCTTCATTATTTGCTTTTTTTTTTTCCTTTTTTCTAATTTATAAAACCCCGGTTTCTAATTCGTTTATTCTTGTTTCTAATGTCATTTTCTTATACTAATAGTGGGGTTCTTTTTTTTTTATGTCTTTTTTTCTTTATGGATTTTTGTCTTAAATTCTTTTTCTATAAAATGATACATCCTTCTATAAAATAATTTTTACATTTTGCTCTTTTTTCTTTTATTTGGGAAACCATTTCAAAAAACATAATATCAAAACCCTTTATTTTTTTCAAAGTGGGATTCGTTTTCCCCGATATTTTGCTAAATTGTCTATTTGAATTGGTTCTAGGTCTAGTTTTTCTAATCCTATCTCATTAATTAATTTTCCCTTTTTCCCGATTTCCGATAAAGTCTTTTTTAAATTTTTTTCTTAAAAAGTTTCACACTTACTACGAAGATATACTTCTTTCCCAATATATTCATCTACATTTATTAATGTTTCTTGAAAGTCTTAAATTTAAATGTGAATTTCGTGTTTTTATTATTTATTCTTTTTGGACATGTTTTTGGGCAAGTGTTCTACACTTTCAAAAAACTTTCCCAAAATTTTTATTTTTAAAATTTTTACCCCCTTTTCCGTATTTTCTTATATTTTCTTTTTTTTTTCCTAAATGGGTTTTTTAGTCGATGATTTTCTAAGATAGTATTTTTTTTATTGTATTTAGGGGAATTTCTAATTTTATTGAGTTCGTATTTCTTATACCTTTTTTTTTTTATAATTTCTTTTTAACTCGAGGGAAGGAACCCCACTTTTTAAAAAATTTATTCCCTTTTTCCCTTTTTAATTTTTTTTGTATTTGATATGGGTTTTTTTTCCCAAAAAATATCCATTTATAGTTGTATTTTATGTCCTATTAAAAATTTTTAAAATTTGAATTTTGTACTACTCCGTCTCTCTTATTCCATCTGCCTTTTATTTTCTTCCTGGAAACCCCCTTTGTTTTTTAAATAATTTCCTTCCTAGTTCTTGGTCAAAAGCGTTTTCCCCTAATTTGAAAAAATAATAAAATAATCATTTAAAATTTTTTTAATATGAAAAACCCCTACTTATACTTAACTGCCTAATTTTATTAAAGCATTTTTGAAAGGGATTACTAACCAATATTTGGGTCTTTTTCCGTAATTAAAGTATAATTTTATTGGAAAAATTTTATGGATTTGCTCCCCAAAGGGTACTAGGTATTGGAATTCCATTGGAAAATCTTTTTTAAGCCTTTATAGAGCTTTAGCCGATTTCCCAAAAACGTCTCTAAGTATTTATACATATACATCGAAATTGTTTTCCTCGCCAAGATACCTGTGTGTGTGTGTATATATATATATATATATTTGTGTATACACACACACACACACAATATATATATATGTATATGTATATATACATATATAAACCCCCCCTTAATAAAAAATAAAGAAATTATGCAACATATTTCTCCCCCCAAAATCTCCATTGTTTTTTAACATTTTTACATATTTTTTTCCCTATTTTTTTTTTTTTTAATTAAAAAATAACTTTTTTATATTTTAGGTTATAACGTTCTTCGACTCCTACGGGATAGGCTTGGGGGGTAGTTTGGTGCACAATCCCTTTTTTCCCCTTTGCATACCGATAGTATTACACTATTCTTATTTTTTTGTCTTTCAATTTCTATTACTATCGTTGTATCTTGTGCTTTGGTTATCGCTTAGTTTGCATGTATGCTATGTTACGTTTTTCCCTATTATTTTTATGCCTTTTTATTCCATTTTATTTTCATATATGTTAAGCCCCCCCCCAAACCCCCGGAAAAAGGGGCTTATGCCCCTTTTTTTTTTTTTTTTTTTTTTTTTTTTTTTGGGGTTATTTTTTTGGGAGGGTCTTTCGAAGACAAGCTCTCATCTCCCGAGGTGGGGTGGTTTGCTGCACATTTTACTCCTCCGATGCCTGGGTTATTTGATATGTTATCGTTGTTGTTTTCTTATACATTTTACGCCGTTTATAGTTTGTTCTAATCATTCACGTCTAGAAATTCAGATTTCTCAATAGAAAATTAAAACTATGTCGCCCTTTGTTTTGCGTTCTAAAAATATCCCAAAATATTAAGAAATACTCCTCCATCCCAAATTTTTGTGAAAAGTCGACTAGGCACGAGGTTAAGAAAGAAAGGAAGACTTTTTAAATTTGTGGTCTAAAAAAATCATCGATTTTTGGTTGTAAATCACTTATTAAGGGAAAAAAGGGAAAAAAAGGGTTTAAAATTTTTTTAAATATATAAAATGTTTTTTTGGGGAATAAAAAAAATGCATTAAAAAATGGGGGAAGTACGTCATTGTAACACCCCGGCAAAAACACTTGGCTAAAACGAGAGCAATGTTTGGGGATATAAAGAAGCATCTTACACCCAAGTGACATTTTTAATGTCAAAGTCTGGCCCAAAGCGAAATATATATTACAACCATATCCCCATGTTCAATTCACCGAACTATAAATAAAACATAAAGATTCAACGCCTTTTTTTTCTCCTGCAGACCTTCGATATTTTTTCCCAAATAATTGTCGAGCCTTGTGGAAAATCCTAAAATAAAAAGGATATTCTTTCCTTGTAATGTAACCATGATGTCAATATGTTCTTTTTGGGTTTTTTGGGGTTTTTAGCAATTGCTATGATAAATTTTCCATTAACCACTACTACGTGTGTCTCTTTTTTTTTATAGTTGGAATTAAAAAAAAAAAGAAAAAAATCGATTTTCTTTTTTTAAAAGATTTCAATTTTAAATGGGGGATGTTGTAAAGTGATAGGATGCTATCATATCGGGGAAATATCCTACTTTAATTATACCAGAATTCCAAGAATTGATCGAATTATCTTAAAATCATAGAGCAAAAAAAGTTTGGGAAATATTTCGATTTACATTTTTAAAAGACTTTTTGTTTTTTTATATTATTAAAAAAAAAAAGGTTTATATATATATATGTTAGAACGGGGATGATAATAATATAAGAAACCAAAATAAACTTGCTTGGCTTAGGGCACTTAAGACTTTTTCTTGAAGATATTGGAGCCCTCCCACGAAACGGAAGAATAAATAACAACTCTATCTTGGGGATAAACTAAGCCAAAACAAGTACATTCAAGAAAGTTGCTTGTCTATTCTTGAATTGGTGATTTCCCCTTTTTTGATTAATATCTCTATAAATTTTTTTTTTGGGGGAAATTGTTTTTTTGAAGTGCTTGCCTTTTCCAAAAGAATGAAACACTATTTATAGGAAAAAAATTACATAACATAAAATTTTTCATTAAATGGGATTTAAAATAGGTTCATAAATTTTTTCTTAAAAACATGAAACCATGTAACTTTCAAGAACCTAAAACGAAAAAATACTAAATGAAGAATGTATTTTCAAATTCCATTCATTTAGTTTGGATAATTTTTTATGGGATGAAATGTTTCAAAATTAATTAAAACATTAATTTAACAACCCCAATTTGTTTCAAGTTTTTTTTTTTGGGACATTAATCTAGTACCTGCATCAATAAGGGGTTTTTTGGATTTGGGAACCTTTTTCAGTGAATATTTTCTAAATCATTGACTACTTAGTGAATGAATCTTGAACTGCACCATTTAATGAATTTAAAAAAAATTTCCACGCATATTACCCCGTTAAAAGGAAAATCGTAACCTTTGACACTTTACGGCCTTTGTGTTTTGGAATCTTAAACAAAGTGCTTTAAGATTTTTTGTTAAAAATCTTTTTTAAGGGCCCCCCGCACTTAGGGGGTAAATTTCTTTTAAGAGTAACTTTGCATATTTTCCGACCAAATAGTCTATGAATTCTTTAAAGAGAATTTAATCTCATCCCCCCTTTATAAAAAAATGTCGGAACTTTTTGGGGGCCTCACCCCCAAAACCAAACCCGGGTTTATGGGGACTTATTAAGAAAATAAAACCCCATCCCCCCTTACGGAGGAATATTGGAAAACCTATCAAGAGTCATCATACTAACTCCAACCGAGATCGGTCTTATAGATTTATTAAGAGAATAAAAATCTCAACCTATGCACATTTACTCCTCTTTAAAGAAAAATGAAAATTTTATTGATGTGCCCCAAAATTTTAAATTTTACTTTTTTTTTCCATTTGAACCTAAGATTACATCATTGGGAAAGGTTACCATAAAGTACAATTAATTTACAATAGACTTTATTCCCTTTCCCCTTTACAAGTTTCCATTACTAACTCTTTGCCTAAACCTTTAAAAAAAGGATCTCGTTAAATCTAGACTTCCTATTGAAGCGATATTATGCCATCCTCCAATAGTCTTCTCACATGATTGTGTTTGAGACGAATTTGGGCCTCAATTTCCCATTGTAACAATCATTTGGCCCAAAAAATAGGCTTTATTATCGCAATAGATAGTCAAAAGTGGAGGTTTTTTCCCCAAAAAAGGAATATCTAGAGCATATTAACCCAAATGGCCCCTTTTTTCCAAAAAAGGCTATAAATTCGACTCCTGGTTTAATAATGTTTGCTTCTTTGTTTTCCCAAGATTTTCGCCCAAAAAAAGTGAAAATCCAACAGAATAGATTTAAAGTCTTTGGGTTTAAAATTGAAGTAGCATCCTAAAACCTTCGCCAAAAGGTAGAATAATGTGGGCCCATTAATCTCCCCTTTAGATACCTTAAAACACGAATTAAGGCTTTCCCAATATTTAGCGGGGGGTTTCTAGTAAATTTTTCAAAGTTTTTTTACCAACCAATATCCGGTAAAAAATTTGCATGGCATACATAAGACTCCCAACAATCCGGGGGTACGTCAATTGATCGAACGTCACTAAAATTTTTCGCACTAGTTTGATGGGGATCAAATGGGTGGGAAAGGAAAGAAATATCAAAAATGATAAAAACCTTGAACTTTCTCAATACAACTTGCTTGAAAAGAGTCAAAAAATTAAAAGTGACCAAATATCAACATGTTGTATTACTTTAAAAATCACTCCTTTCTTAAATTTTTCCAATACAACTTTTTGAGTAATCTCTTTAACTCTTTCAATATGGCAAATATCAACAGTCATCCACATAAAGACCAAAATTTTAAATTTTTTTTTTCAAAAATTTCCTTAATAGATATATCTCCACCATTGATTGAGTAGCCATTAGAAAAACATGGCCTTTCTAAATTTCTCTGACATTTTCTTTTGGGGCTTGTTTTAATCCATAAAGAGTTTTTAAAAAGCTTACAAACTTTATGTTTGACCGAAGATAAACCCCTCGGGTTTTTTTCAAAAACTTTTCCCTCTAGACTCCTTTTAAAAACACCTTACATCCATTTTGAATTATCATTTTCCAAAATTCCCTTAAAAACAATCAAAAGCCCAATAGATATCATCCGACTACAAAAAGGTATCAAAATAAACCGGATCTTTTATTTGAGGAAAACCTTTTGCTACCAAGGAAAAATTTTTCTTATCTATAGTACCCCTCGTTTTAATTTCTTCCTAAAATCCATCTACAACCAATAGGTTTTTCACCCAAAGGAAGATCCCATAAAATCCAGGGATTATTGACATGATAAAAGCATTTCATCCTTAAAAGCTTCCGCCATAAAGGAGCATCATGGGGGGAAAACCGGGTTAAAAATAAATTTGGGGTCTTTTTCAACCAAAAATTTTAAAAAACCGGGGCCAAAATTCTTTGGTTTGGGCCGTCTTTTTTCCGCGCTTCCCCCCGGCTTTCTTCCCAAAGGGCTTTGTTTTCCTTTTTAAAGGGGATGTAAAAAAAATTGCATCTTGTTCTAAAGATTCTTTTTTTCCCTTTGGGAAAAATATGCCAAAAAAATTAGCATGTAAGGATTCAATAATTTGGGGAGGGCTTGAAGTCTCAAGATTTAAGTCTATAAGCCTTCCGGGGCCCAGAAAAAAATAAACACCAATTTCCCCCATAGCCAACCTTAGCCAAATGTTGATGGAATCTAACATTTTTCCAAACAACCCCAAAATTTTAAAATAATTCTTCCCGGGTTTGGTTCTTCCAAAGTTCATAAGGTGATGCCTCAAGTTTCCCCGGAAATTTCGGGTTTAAAATATGAAGGTTTTAAAATAAGGTTTAAAACCAAAAATTTCCCGAAAAACTAGATCCATAAAAAATTAACCATTTCTATGAAAAATCCTATTTTTTCCCCCCTGCTACAAATTTTTTGTGGGTATAAGATGTAAACCCAAAAGTTTTTCAATGCCTTCTTTTTTTACAAAAATTAATAAAATCCGATATTAAATATTCTCCATATCGGGTCTAATTTATTTAATCTTAAACCAATTATTTTTAACCCCTTTTTATGTTTTGAAAGACTTTAAAACCTCATCTTTTGTTCTTAGTGGAAAGACATGTATATCGTGGTAATCATCAAAAAGTGATAAAATATATTTTTTTTATTAATTTTCCCAAAAAATCCTCTCACGGATATCGGGTGAATTAATTCCCCAAAAATGTGGATGTCCTTTCATATTTTTAAAAAAGGGTTTTTTTTTATCTTGCATTTACTACAAGTAAGACACCCAGTATTATGATCTTTTTCCCAAAAATTTTTAAACAATCCATTTTTACCATAAGTTGTAAAGGGTCTAAAATTACAGACAACGTTTTGTCATAAATCTAAAAAGGGTCCCCAAAATAAACAAATATTTTCATTATCAAAATTGATTTTAACATTCCATTTATCATAGCCTTTTCCAACAAATATGCCATTTTTAACAATAATGATTTATTTGCCTAAAAAATCATTCTAAAACCATGCTTCGGAAAAAAGGCCCACACCCAAGGTTCTTGGGGAAAATCGGGGGCATGCAAAACCTCCAAACGGTTTTGACTATCTTTTTTTTAAAATAAACTTAAATTTTTGTTTCTTTTTCCCAAACCTTTCGGAAACGAATTTCCCATATACAAAACTTTATCGTCCCCCCCTAATTCAAGGGCTTGGGAAAACATTTCGATCACCCCTTCTTTAACCAAAATAAACGCCGAGTCTATCCCCATTTACTTGATTTCCCGTACAAAAAGTTTCCAACCATTGCCACAAACCCTCTTTTCCATGGTTATTTGCCTTTTCTTTTTTCTTTTTTCCTTTTTAAAATTTTACAATTATGCGCATTTAAAAATTTTTGACGGGGGAACATTCAACCCACTTAGAATTGGGACTAGTATGCTTGAAATTGTACTTTCTTTCCTTCGGAATTTTCTTATTAAAAAATTCCTTCTTAGTTGATTTTTCTTCAACCACATGAGTTTCATTCGGGTTCCTTTTAAAATATTATTGTCACGATATCGAGTCTCTTGTTCAATTTGCAAATCCGCAACAACGCCGAGTCAAATCTTCTTTTTTTGTGTAAAGTTTGTTCGTAAACACCCCGGGACCTTAACTTAATTGAGAGATCCTTTTGACCAAAAGAAAAAAAAGAAATCACGAGCCCGACTAAGGCATCACCCGCGAACCCCTCACTCCGAATCGCATGTTTGGGGAGCGAGGGCGCAGGGGGCGTCGCATCCGGGGCGGAGACTTGCCAAAGAAGACTTAGGGGGGGCCCCGGGGACACCTGCGATTCCCGTGTGGGCACATGCGAGTCGCATATGGTATCCATCCGGGTGGAAATACCAAAGAAGACGTGAAGGAAAAAAAGGGGATGGGGGGTTTTTTAAAATGCGACTCGCATGTTCGTATGCAAATTCAACCGGGTGAGGTTTTTTGTCCCAAAGTTTTCCCCATTTTTGGACATCCTATAAATAGGTTTTCAGGGTGGGACACATTATTCCGGGGGATAAAACCTTGGGATTCTTGTGGGGCCCCATTAAAAGTTGTTTTAAAAAAATCCTGATTTTCTTTGGTTTGGGACCTTCCACCCCCTTTTGGGAAACCCTAACTTTAATTTTTTTTTAAAATTAAAAATCAAAATTTGGGGAAACACCTTAAAAAAATGGGGCCCCCCTTAAGGTTAAAAAAAAATTAATTGCCGAACTTCCATCCACGGGGGGCCCCAGTTTTTCCCCGCCCGTTTTGATATTCCTAAATTCAAAA
>NW_026721191.1:0-9248 GCF_029784015.1 Lycium ferocissimum
AATGACAAGATGAAGAAATGAGGAAAGTACTAAGGGAGCGCTCGGGATGGGCACAATTAATTGACCATGATGCGGGATAAATGGAAAATACATAGTTATGGACGAAGAGGTAGTACAAAAAGGTCATCAAACGAGACCACTACTAGATGAAATTAGTATGACTTCTGAAAGATTGTAAGTTAACAATGAGTATATGGAAGGAGTGAGAGAACATGAAGCATAAGGAAATACGACATATTACGTATATATGACCTTATCGTGGAAGCGGCAATAAAACCAGAAGCAAGCATTGAGAATTTGTGAGAACACCGTATGTTGTAAGTTTATTGGGAAAAGTAGATGGTACCTATCTTATGGGAAGGAGGATGGTATTGTCAGAAAGCTTGGAATATTTGTCGTCAAAATATAAATGTTATGAAATGAAGAATTTGAAACGAATAGGCGCACTAACTAACTTTTGATGGGAATAAATGCAATACGATTTGGATATGTTGTGGCCGCAATGACGTTATCCGAGCACTAATCACTAATGGGAATTATTAGAGTGTGGCTCGAGTCAATTGTTACAATAGTGATATTGCCTGAGCCCTAACCATCAGACTAGATTTTGTACGAGATAATGGGGGTAAACTAAGTTATAAGAAAAAAAAAAGTGGATACGGTATGGTATGTTAAATGTATTCGGAAAGAAACATGTGAGTTTGAAAATTTTAAATGGAGCCATAAGATGGAAGGTAAATAGATAATGATAGGGAGCACACTTTAAAGGGGGAGCGGATAAGAGAAACACAAAGGTAAGATGGAAATCAACTGATATTATGGCGCGTTTAATGTGAACGCTTGAATTTTCTGCGAGATCCTATGCCGAAATCAGTTGGTGAAATTTGAAACCAACAACAAACGAATGGGAGCCAAGACGATAAGTAAAGTGATACTAGGGATTGTCGGTGAAGGTTGTGAGTAATATGATTCCAGGTAGTGGATGTTTGTAAAAAGATAAGGGAATACGACAAATAGAATCAGCGCATTTTGGTACGAATGGGATATGTCAGATAGTGTCACGACCCAACTAGGCCGCGGTAGGCAATTCGATACTTGCCGGCACCCCCGCCATATGTCCTGCTCTTATTACTAAGTGGGCCGATGAACAACCGGCACTTTTTTTTCCACAACATCGCCTATAATAGCATACATGTAAACGAGTAGTAATGATTGTCGGCATATCACACGGCGACAAAGACAACTAGGTTATGAACATCCGACCGTACATATCCGTCTACGAGCCTCTAAACAAAATACACGTGATTACAAGTATCAGCCGTGTTTCAAATATATACATAAGAGTAGTACCCAAAAATAGTAGCTCCGGAACAACCGGAGCGCTTTTCAATGTACAGCGGGGAAAGCTCTAGGTCGAGCCGTCAACTCCGTCGACTCAAGGTGACACGCAGACGCCCACGGAAGAAAAGGGGTCGAGCAAAGAGAACAGTACGTAAGCCATTGGAAATAATACAACGAAACACGTAACATATGGGCAATAATACATGTGGGTACAAAGATCATATAACGAGATAAAAGGACAATCAGACGTGGTGCCTTTCGGCGGACGTCATGCTTGCTTATCATATATTTTTATTCAAAACATTTCGTGTCATATACATGTGAAAATAACAAGTCGTCGCCGAAATACGTCGGCTTCCACACGTGTCCCGCGTCTCGGCATCCCGCGTCCGGGATGGAATTACCCACCGACCAGTGGCAATGCGTCTATAGCGCAACGGTATCCATTCTAGAAATTCCCCATTTTCATATACATATCATACATGTCATATACATATCATATAAGACATGCGTAAGAACTCCAAAGAAAGTCAGTGTCCTATCGGGGTGACGTAAGGTCGGTAGCCCCCGATTACCTTATGGAATAACCACGGTCACTTCGTCTCACCTTGAAAGAACAAGCATTATAAGACGAGACTAGCAATGAATAG
The DNA here is from genome assembly GCF_029784015.1 of Lycium ferocissimum. Taxonomy (NCBI): domain Eukaryota; kingdom Viridiplantae; phylum Streptophyta; class Magnoliopsida; order Solanales; family Solanaceae; genus Lycium; species Lycium ferocissimum. The sequence continues at coordinate 1,992 of NW_026721191.1, forward strand.
CAACACCACAAGAAAACTTAAAACAGGATTATAAAGTTTCAATAAGACAAGTAATGGAAATCCGGTATGCACATATATCGAGACTCGAGTGACAAACATGAAAACACGGTCATTATGTCCCATTGGGTCATCCACGAAGGTTTCAAGACATTTCGATTTCAATTCCAAGGGTTTCGGACGTTTGAACATCATTTTACTTTAAAGCACAAGTTTGGGTTCAATTCTACTGAATGAATAGTGAATAAGTTTAGGTGTCGTTTCCGAGGGGTAGGACTTTTCCCGAGGGTCGGATTTTGACCTATACTAACTAGGACATGCCATATGAAGAAGAGGTAGGCTTTACATACCTTTTACGCTTTGTACACGTCTCCAAACTCAAGCTCCAAGTTCGCCAAAATCTACAAATTGGTCATGTTTACCAAACATGATTAGTGCACTGGAATTGGATTCTTAAAATAAAACTTGGTTACCGAGATTTCGGCGGCGACTTCTATAAATACTCCATCCCACCAAGTTCAACTTGGCCCATATCAAACAACAACAATCCGGGAATTCAAACCCGGCCAAACTATCAACCAACAATACCAACAACAATATAAGCAACATCAACAATCGACTAAAACGCATTCTAGCGCAAATAGTCTTATTTTCCGAATAACCCAACAACTTCAAATCCAACTTTACACTTACAATCCAATATCAATATGTTCATATTCACATACTAATTTAAGGTCATTCAAACATAAACCAAAAGCATTTCAAACTATATATCCAATATTCAACAATTCCAACAATTTCCATACAACTCAATATAATTTAATTCTCATAATTTTCCAACAATACCATCAATATACTACTCACCCTCGTCTTCCAATTTATGAAACAATAACAACAATTTTTTTTCCTTCTTTCAAATTCCATCACAACAACCAAATTTTCATTCTTCCAAACCATTAAATCTTTATTCAACATCATAGAACCTATCATAACAACAATTTCACATTCTAAACAAAATCAATTTCATCACCTCTTCCACTACCTTAAATTCGGCCAACACACCCCATATACCTATTTTTCATGAATTTCCATAATTCCTACATTACAACAAACAACACACAACATAACACAACACAACACAACACACATACACACGGCTTGCTTCTTGCAAGTCACGGCCACACACACATATTTCCAACACATGAATTTCATCCATTTCCATGCACACAACATACTCTACCATCCATAACATATAAGAAAATAATTAAACCTTACCTTTTTCCCTTACTTCTTCACTTGGCTTGCAATAGAAGACTTGCCAAAACTTGTGTTTTCCTTGCTTCAACAACCACTCTACCTTGCTAAGAACCTTCCAAGGAATTGTTTGGCTAGGAGAAACAAGTTGAAACTCTTCTCTTCTCTTCTTTCTTCCTCACGGTTTTCCTTTTTTTCTTTTTTTTTCAAGTGGCCGAATGGCCTTTTTTTTTCTCCTCTTTCTTTCTTGTTCTTTGTTTCTTGAAAATTCTAGGGAATTATAAGATGACTAAGTCATCTTTCCACTTATTTATATGTAGCCTCTTCCAATAGCAACCATATTGCCCTTAACTTGGCTAGCTTTCATTTGGCCATGTTTTGCAAGTGGGGCCCATGGCCAATTAGCCTCTTTCTTGAAAATTCTAGGAGATTCCTCCTATTTTATGAAAACATTTCCCTTGGTTCCAAATTTGCCCCTAGCCTTTCTCCGTATTTCCATGAGTCGTTTTGCGAATTTTACCTTTTTACCCCCGGCCTTTCTTAATATTTCAACTTTACAATTTTCCATACGCAACTTGTCTCACTCGCCTTGACTTACCCGAGGGTACAAAATACGGGATGTAACAGATAGAATGAGCCAGAAAAAGGAAATACTATGTGTGAAATGGAACATACTTTCTGCAAATTTTGCGAGGATGGTCATGTAACTCACGAATATTTGCACAATAAGCAAACCAAGTGAGTACATGATTGATAAGAGACGTACGGATCCAATAATAACAGTATGGTTATGATATTTTGAATACGATACAAAAAATGCAGAGATGGTCTAGACTGTGTTACCAAAATGAAATTGGTACTAAAAGTAAGCGGAATTTGACCAGGATCAATTAAAGATTCCTCCCGATATTGATTGTAAGACAAGGAGAGAAGGCAAGGAACAACCTAAAGGTTAGTAAGGCGATGCTAAGGCATTTCTTGAATTAACTTGCGTATGTTTACATACTCTCGCAGAGATTACAATATAATAAGTGACAATGAAGATTAAGAGCAAAATCGCAGAAAAAGGGAAGTGGGAGAGTTTGAATCAAAGACAACGGATTGATATGAGATAAATGTCAAAAGTATGACAGATGAAATTAAGAAAACTATGAAATGGCTAAACAGGACTACCGGGACTATGTAAGATTATACCTCAAGAAGGTAGTAGAGTTTCATAAGGACCTACATTTACCATGTCGAACAGAATACCTAGTATGTGGTTAACCCTGGAGATCCGTCCGAAAAGAATTGAGAATACAAGTAAGTTTTAAACCAACGTCTGCTCTTGAACTGACGGCCAGGCTAAGCGTGTTACTGAGACGTTAATAATAAGTTGCGAACCTGTGTCATTATTTTACGGCGGTGAAATAAACACTTGCCACTTATTGAGGTTGTTGATAATAATAGCATCCGAGAAGACACTGTATAAGGCTCTGTATGGCTAGAGGTGTACGTCATTAACTGACTGGTTTAATGGCGACAAGGTTAAATCACTTGGTCAGAACATAATCCATCGAGCAGTCAATAATGTGAAACTCATTCGGGGACAGTCATTAGCGACTCAGAGCCGACAGAAATCATATATAAGTAATCGGTATTGACGCTTAGAATTCCAGCTTGGTGACTGGGTATTTCTGAAAATATTGCCCGTCAAAGGTGTTACGAAATATAATCAACAAGGAAAACTTAGCCCAAGAGATGTTGGACCTTAGTGGGTCATCCGTAAAGTGGACAAGATCGCCTATGAATTAGATCTGCTATCTGGGGTAAGCGCGGTGCATCTAATGTTCCGCATGCCTATGCTTCGCAAATACATTATAACCCCTATAACATTCCCCGTGAGGGGGGGCATTTGAGTAATAGAGGAGCTGTCCTACGAGAAACGGCCAATAGCGGTCCTAGTTTGGCAGGAAAGAAAAACTGCGTGACAAGGATGTGGCTCCCATTAAGGTACTGTTTGGCGGAATAGTAGTAAGGAAAAGGTGGCTTAAGAAACTCCAGGCGAGATGAAAAAGAAGTACCCCCACTTGGTTCCTATACCTACGGATAATCAGAATCACTTACTTGGATGCTGAGTAGTGCACGAGTTGTGTATGGTTACCGTACAAAGAGAACTCCCCCAGAAATACTTGTGAGCCCCTACAAGGCTAATTTAACATTCGAGGACGAATGTTCTAAAGGGGGGGAGGATGTTATAACCCGTATTTTTACACCTTTGGACACCTTGGAATTTTGTGAGACAGGTTAAGGACAATGTAATGAATTGATATTGTTTGGTTCATAAGTTGGTTATGAAAAATTTACATGTGGAAATATTGGAAAAGGCTAAGGGCAAAATTGGAATTTCCAAATTAATTGTTCTTGAAAATTTTGTGTCTTTGAACAAAAAAAAAAAAGAGAAAAGAAAGAAAGAAACAAGGGGGGGCATGTGCCATGCACATGACCACTTAATATATAGAGCACATGGAAGAATTTATTCTTCATATGCTCATTTAGAAAATTCAAGAAAGTTAGAGAAATAGAAAAACAAGAAAGAAGAGAGAACAAAAGGGATGGCCTATTCGGCCATGGAAGGAGAAAAAGGAACCCATGGAATCTTGCTTCTAAAAATTATTTTCTTGTGGTATTCCCACTAATTCAAAGCTCCTCTACAACGTGGTGTAGTCATTTCGGAAGATAGAAGGCTTGTTTTGCCAACTTGACACCTTGATTAAGTGAAGAACTTTGGAAGAAAAGGTAAAATTTAATTCCCTTACTTGTGTTGTAAAGCTTTTGTTTATGTTGTAGTATATTGAAATGAGTAGAATATATAGAAATATGAAAGTTTGCAAAGTAGAAGTGCATGTGTGCATGTGGCCGAATTCATGCAAAGTTGTATAGTTAGGATGAGTTGAATTTTGTGTTGTATTATAGTTGTGGTCATTGTGGAATTTGCATTGGAAGTGAAAGTTGAACGAAAATGGGATGGAGTTGGAAAATTCATGTTGGCCGTGGGGTGTGTATATATACATATAGTGATGAACTAATGATGAATTTATTTTGTTTAACACGTTAGTTGCGTTCTTGCGATCTTTACAATGTAAATGAAGGATATATGGGTTAAGTTGGCATGGAAATGGAATGTAGAGAATTATGTCATATTAATGTGATTTTATGGTATTAAGATAATGAAGTTGTTAAAGTGTGGATTATGGTTGTTAGTGATGAAGTAGTAAGTAGAAAATGTGTTGGGATGGTTTTGTTGCATATATGGGAATTTTGGATGGAATATGAAAATGTTGAACATTGGATAAAAGGCTTGAAGTACTCTTGGTTTATGTTTGAATGACCTTGAATTAGTATGTGAACATGAAAATATGGATATTGATTTATAAGTGTAAAGTTAGATTTGGAATTGTTGCATTATTTGGAAAATAAGACTATTTGCGCTAGAATGCGTTTCTAGTCGATTGTTTATATTGTTGTTGGTATGGTTGTTGTTGTTTTGACGAGTTTGAATCTCGGGGATGTTGTATGTATAGGGGAGATGCTGCCCAAATTTTTGTAGACAAGTATTGATTAAGATTGGAACTTTAAGCCTTATGAATAGCAAATTGGTAAATGTGACCATTTGTAGGTTTTGGACGAAACGGGATTTGAATTTTGGCAAGCGTAAAGGGCAAGAAAGGTATGTAAAGCTCCACCCTTGCTTCTCTTGGCATGTCCTAGATGTAATAGGTTTGAATTCGGATCTCGGGGACGACTCTACTCTTTGGAATCTACGTCCAAGTTTACCCCTTTTTCCATTCAGTAGAATTGAATTAAATATTTTGCAAATAACTGGAAAGATTGTTTAGACCTCCAGATTTTGCGCAATTTAAGTCCGACGATTTTAAAACTCTTATAAGTGATATTATGAAATCTAAAATACGTATTATGTGTACGTCACCTCATCTGACCCGAGGTGAGTCCACTATTCCCGAGTTTTTCCGTATTACTTCGTTTGACTTGTTTTTGAGTAAAATGCAAGGAAACTCTTGACTACTTTTCAAACTACTATATGATAGTTGTTTTAATTACCTTAAAGAGTCCCTCAATATATTCTGAAATACGGGAACGATCTCAGAAGGATTATTTTTGACATGATCCATCATGACGTTCGATAATCATACGTTTTGATCATCGTTCAGTTTTCTTCGAAAGATGTGCCCTCTCAGTTATGCTATCGAGTTTCTATATATGTTTTATATTTTGATATGCACAAATTACCCCAGAAGTTTTATTTTGATAAGAATCCTCCGCGGCCTTTAAAAGGTATGTGCTATGCTTCGTCCGGGACCCTTATTCATGATCCGTCGTAATTATTCGTCGGGTCGCCGTAAATGATTTATGTCTTATATTGCATTTAGTTTCTCACTACTCCACTCGTGGATGCCTCAATGCTTCCTTCACCGAGCCGGGCCAGGATATGTTATCACGCGTATTCCACCGCATTGCCCGCCGTGCCTCGGTGCGAGGGGGCGGGGTATATATGTACATGGTTTGTGGAGTATGATGTGCCATGTACACACTCGACATGATATGATATGATATGATACTATCCGATATGTTATGATATGTGCACATTTCGATTTGATATGATCCATTGTGGCGCCGTTGTCGGGCGACCACTTTCTGCTTTTCGAGTCTCCTCGATGGGAACCGCTATGGCATATTTTCTCGTTATGCATTTGCCTATGTTTTATGAGTAAGCATTTCGATACTCCGACTATTGCATTTATGTTCCGTATCCTCCGTTCGATTATGATTACGTTTGTTGGTCTTTATGCTTTACATACTCGGTACATATTCGTACCGACCCCCGTTCTTCGGGGTCGGCGTTTCATGCCGCGCGGTATACTCCAGATGAGTACCGTCGTAGGAGATGTTCCGGCGTTGGCAAGCTCCACTTGCTCCCCGGAGTGCCGCCGTGTCGATTATGCATGTTATGTGTTCGGATTATGTGTTAGAGACTTTGCGAACGAGTTGTGGGTTCCGAATGTCAGTTGTGAGCGGCTCCATCAGCCGACGTGTCATTCTGTATTTTGCAGTGGATTCCATATGATTACAGATTATGTCGATTTGTAAACTACAAAGGATATTTCCGAAATATTTGTTGTATTTGCCATTTTTGTCTGATTAAGAGTCTCAGGAATTATGTCTGTAATAAGAGTCCGCGGGTTCGCTCGGCTCCGCACATGGGGTCGGGTGCCCATCACACCCTAGTAAAAATCAGGGTGTGACACCTCTAGTGAGGGACTCGGTGGATAGCGTGTCCCGGCCCCGCTAGCAAGGGACTCGGTATGCCATCCTGGCCGCCTCCTCCATATCATCACATCATCATCATATATATATATATATAACGTGCCCCGGCCCTCTAGTGAGGGACGCGGTGAATAATGCAATGGAATTGCACGAATACATGCCCTGGCCCGGGACGCAGTGAAGGACATATTGAGGCTGGCACGAGCAGAGTAGTGAGAAACCATATGCACATAAATCATTTTCAGAGACTCAATGAAGTAATCATAAACGAATCGTCATTTGAAAATCGGGACAATAGTTATATCAAAAATCTTTCGGACGTCTCTCGGAAACATAACAAACATCATAAACATATTAGAGAGCCATAGGAATCATAGTCATACGTCAAGCCAATTCGAGTCCGCCTCGGAAAGTTACGGACATTATACATTTTAGGACTTCCTACAACCATAACGAAGCGATCCGAGCCTTTCTGTGAAAGTTACGGACGTTCGTAGTTTCGGAATCATTTAGGAACAAAACTTTTTTGAAAACAAAACCTTTATGCAACTTTTGAAATTTAATTATACAAATGACATAAGGACCATGATTTGACCACATTAAGAATACAAATACCAAGAAACCAATAAGAGCCATAAACATGCTCGGATCACCAGAATAGAATTACCTCGAGATTCGTGC
>NW_026721192.1:0-9159 GCF_029784015.1 Lycium ferocissimum
TTTTTTCTCTTCTCTTTAGTTTCTTGATTTCTCTAGAATTCTTTTGGCTAGGTGATGAAGATGACTTAGTCATCTCTTATTAATACATCACATGTTCCATGTGGCCTTGGCCCACTTATGAAGTGGCCGGCCACCCTTGCCCTCTTTTTATTTTTTTTTTGAATTTTTCAACTTTCCAAAAATAGCACACTTACTAAAAATGGAAAATTCCTCCAAGTCTTTCCTTACCATTTCCAAGACATTAAAATCATACACAATTTAAGCCTTTAAAACAATCGCAAGTCTCTCGGGATGGCCTTGTCCCTAACTTCTCATAATTCACTCGAGTTGTCCCGTTACTCAAAATACGGGATGTAACATAAATAATGTCTCCATATCTTTAGTGCGTGAATAACCGCAGCCAATTCCAAGTCATGAGTGGGATAATTCTTCTCGTGTTTTCGTAAAACTCTTGGTGAGGCATAGGCAATTACTTTGCCATGCGCATCAACACGCAGCCTAGTCCGATACCTGAAGCATCACGATAAATAACCAAGCCCTCCGATCCTTCGGGGAGTGTCAAGACCGGGCCGAAGTTAACTCGTTTTTCAATTCTGGAAGGCCGCGCTCACACGCATCCGTCCATTGAAACTTAACCGCCTTGCGGGTCGGCTTCGTTAATGGTCTTTGCGATGGAAGAAAATTCTACAAACCTTTGATAGCAAGCCAAACCCAAGAAACTACGGACCTCAGAGGCGTTGTCGGCCTTGGCCAATTCTTCACGGCTTCAATCTTACGTATCTACCCGAATACCATCGGCGAAATGATGTGGCCCCGGAAAAAGCCACCGAATTTAGCCGAATTCACATTTTGAAAATTTGGCATATAACTCACGAGCTCGAAGGATTCCAAGAACGATGCGTAAGTGGTCTGCATGTTCCGCACGATCGGAATACACCAAAATGTCATCAATGAATACGATCACGAACAAATCCGGGAAAGGCTTTGAATACATTATTCATCAGGTTCATGAATATCGCCGGGGCGTTGGTCAGGCCAAACGACATTACCCGAAACTCATAATGGCCGTATCTCGTTCTGAAAGTTGTCTTGGGGATGTCCTCCTCCTTAACCCTCACTTGATGGTACCCTGATCTTAGATCTATCTTCGAGAACCACTTGGCACCCTATAGTTGGTCAAACAAATCGTCGATCCTTGGGAGAGGGTACTTATTCTTTATGGTCACCTTGTTCAATTGCCTGTAATCGATACACATTCTTAAGGAACCATCTTTCTTTCTTACGAATAACACAGGTGCTCCCCATGGCGACGAGCTTGGTCTAATAAAGCCTTTTTCGAGCAAATCCTTCAGCTGCGCTTTTAACTCCTTTAGTTCTGCAGGGGCCATTCGATATGGGGGAATAGATATGGGCTTAGTATCAGGTAGCACATCAACAGTGAACTCAATCTCCCGCTCTGGCGGTAACCCTGGAAGCTCGTCTGGGAATTCATTCACCACAGGGACGGATTGAAGGGTTGGTGGTTCTGCTTCTATGTCTTGAACCCGAACCAAATGATAAATGTAGCCCTTGGCAATCATCTTTCTTGCTTTGAAGTAGGAGATAAATCGACCCCTCGGAGACGCCGTATTGCCCTTCCGTTTCTAACGCTGGTTCCCACGGGAAGCTGGGAATCGGGCTTCGCCTTTGTTGTACAATTAACGTTAGCGTAACAGGAGGCTAGCCAATCCATTCCCATAATGACATCAAAATCTAGCATCTCTAACTCATGTAAATTAGCAGTAGTACGACGATCACAAACCGTGATCACACAATCATCATATACCCGTCCGACAGCAATCGGGTCTCCTATGTGTGTAATCACCTCAAAAGGTATAAGCGGTTCCGGTTTCATTCCAACACGGTTAGCGACATAGGGAGTGAATATACGATAGAGTAGAACCGGATCAATCAACGTATATATCATAGTGAGAATGCGACGGTATACTGTGACCACGTCTGGGGAAGATTCACGATCCTGCCGTCCCGCCAGCGCGTATATACGGTTCTGGGGACCGCCTGAACTGGGTATCCCACCTCTGCCTCGGCCACGGCCTGCCGGAGCCCGGGACGCTTGTCCAGGAGGGCGTACGGACGATGATGAACCCATCGCCGATCCGGCGGCCTGAGCTCTGTCTCCTTCATACCTCAGCGGGCAATCCCGCATCAAATGGCCAACTTGGCCACAAGTAAAACGAGCACCGTATCCGCGCGACCTTTGTCCCGGAGTGTGGTCGGCCACACCGAATACCGTGGTGGGGGAGGCCTCGTCCCACTAGAATCATCCCTATGCGGGGCCACGAAGCCTCGAACTCTGGCACCGGTCTGAATAGGGAGGACGGTCGGATCTTTGCCGTAAATCGAGGAGGTGCGCCGGCCATCGATTGGTCGAATGCGGAAACACTGCCGTGTCTTCCCTCTTCTATACTCACGCTAGCCTGGAAGATGCGGCCCTTTTCTGCGCCCTCTATCAGGGTAACGTTCACTTCTCTCGACGGTTGCTATCTTTCTTCCGAGGTTTTGGGCATGGGCACGAATACGAGCGATATCGATCCCATCGGAGTGAGCGAGTCGGACAATCTTTAACTATATGTGGCCCCAACCCACTCGCAAATCGATGCACCACGGTCTCCCATATCGGCTACCATGGGCGAGGCATACACTGGCCAGGAATTAAATCGGAGGGACATTGCTCCGGCGCTCGTATTCCCTTGCTTAAGATTCAGAAGCGATCGCTCGGGCCGTCGTACCTCCGGTGGTAAATAATGTCGCGAGAATGCTTCGGTGAACTCTTGCCAAGCTGGAGGAGGTGCATTTGCTCCCTTCGAAGATATCCAAGCATTATACCGCACGGACGGCTATATCCCGCAACCTATACGAAGCCAACTCTACCGACTCCGTGTCCGACGCGTGTATTATGCGCGCGTCCTCGGCATCTCGTCTATAAAGCCTGTGGGTCCTCGTTGGGTTTCGAACCATAAAACACCGGAGGATTCTGGCCGATTAAATCGCGCGGGCTCTCGCACCCCCGCCTGTCACCTTGGCCGGGACCTTGCCCCGAGCTTGCGCCGCAACCAATTGGGTCGACAGGCGAATAACATCGCCACTGGCGGCCCCGGACTGCGGCGGTGGAGCCGGTGGTGCGGGGGGGAGTCGAACTCTTTCTGCTCTACCAACAGCGGTGGAGCATGAGAAGTACGAGGAGGGGCTTCGTTATGAGACCCGCCCTCTCCTACCCTCCGGTGGCTCCCGTTCAACTCTTCTCCCCGGCCACCGTCTTGGTCTTGCCCTTTTGGGCCGCCGTAGCTTTCCTCTTCACTGGGCATTGCGCGAAATCATAGCAAACGATTGGCGAAGACCAAGGAATCCGGTAACATAGCTCTATCGCACGATCTAGAGTGCAAAGAAGATCGATCATTCCTAAATGCCACCATGACCTCCCTCGTTTATAAGTGTGGCGCGCACACCCATAAACGGGACTCTACCGGACACGGCTCGTAGACAACCCCTAGGACGGCGCTCGATACCACTTTTGTCACGACCCACCCGAGGCCGTGACGGGTGCCCGGTAGTATCCTACCGGCACCTCCCCGATCATGTATCCCATTCGTGCTACTGAGTGGGCCATATGGACGATACCACCATATCTTACTCAATATAATCATCAGTAACATACTCATGAACGAGTGCCAGTGGGTTTTACCCAAAAGATTATACAGCCATAAAGGCGAGCAGGACTACAAACATCTTATTGTACACGTCTGTCTACGAGCCTCTAAATAAAATACATATATCCACAAGTTGGGGCCGGAATCTACCGTGCCCAAATATGTACACAAAAGTAGTACCGATGGCGGAGCTCGAACAAGCTGGAGCGCTTCCAATATCTTCTTTGGTGGGGCCTCAGGGATCGGATGCGTCTACTGTCTACTGCGGGCATGAACGCGGCGTCCACAAGAAGGGACGTCGGTACGAGCAATGTGCGAGTATGTAAGGCATGAGTAACGGCATAGGGAAGGATACATAGCATGAGCGTAACAAAACGAAAACATAGGGCATATCATATCATGGGATAAAGAGCAACTTTGTGCATCCCCGAGTGCCTTTTTGGCGGGTATCGGGCATGCTTAGTCTTGCGCGGAACGTACTGCCCGGTCCGTATATATATATATAATATAATATTTACGGAACGTGCGGCCGATCCATATAATACATTCTTTGCGGAACGTGCGGCCCGATCCATATATATATAATAGTGCGGGAACGTACGGCCCGATCCATGTATATATAATAGTGCCGAGGAACGTACGGCCCGATCCATATCCACATATCCCGCGTCCGGACATCCCGCGTCCGGGACGGTATCATGTCATATCATACCAACTGATCAGGTGGTTACGCGTATATAACGCTCTCGCCCTTTTTCATATTCCCATATACATATACATATACATATATCATATTCATAAGTCATATTCATATATCATAGTCATATATCATAGTCCCATCGTATCCTTTCAAAAGTCGTCAGAAGTGCATAAAAGGGGAGTCGCGGGACCCACGAACGGGTGTCGACCCGAGCCGGGCCCGCCTATGGAAAACATAATCATCATACATCATGGAATCATTTTTGATCATATCGAGGCGATCCGGTTCTGTCTGTGAAAGTTACGGACTTTCGTAGTTTCGGAATCGTTTAGAAACAAATTCTTTTGAAAGCAAAATCTTTATGCAATTTGAAACTCGGTTATACAAATGACATAAGGACTAGGATTTGACCATATTAAGAATGCAAATATCAAGAAGCCAATGAGAATCATAAACATGCTCGGGTCACCGGAATAGAGTTGCCTCGAAGTTCGTGTCATAACTTATTTTCAACTAAGACATGCCAAAGAAAGAAGGGATGAGCCTTAACATACCTGCTCGACCTCCTATTGGCTACGTCTATCCGCCCGAGCTCACAAATCTACATTCGAGAGGATTCACACTAATATTAGTCTCCGTATTATATACTCATCTCAAGTTCCAACTTAACTACTTTATATTCTATCGAAAATCGGCAAAGACTTCCCCCCGTTTAGGTGCCTAGCTTTGAATTCTCAATTCAACAACCAACAACAACAACAACAATATCAACATCAATAATATCATTTCCCATAACAAAGTATTCCATAAAAAGCCCACACGTTTGTTTTTCCAATTTCCATAACTAGTCGATTCACTATTCAACCATTTAATCGTTCTACCGATTTCATAAACTATACCAACAATCCGTATGCTAACAACCATCATTCTCATGAACACTAAAACCTATATTAACATCATATTACTGTCCAAAACAGCCCACAACAATTGCAACGTCAACATGAGTCATCAAACATTCATTTTCATCGTAGAATCCGCAACACAACATTTCACACATATACTAAATAAAATTAGTCCCTCATCCCTATATAACACTACATGTACACGGCCCAACCTACAACAATCGCAACTTCAATTTAAACCATTCAATACCTTCATTTCCATCACATAGAATTCACCACAACAATCAAAACATGTTAAACAAAGTTGATTCTTCACCTTCACACATATGCACCTATTCGGCCAACACCATAATCCATAGTTTCATGAATTCCATTCATTTCCATATACTATAACACGTTCAAAACATCCATAAAACATGTAAGGGAGAATTAAATCTTACCTCTTCCACCAATCTTCTCCCACGGCTAGCTTTTGCAAAACACCACAACGAGCGGTTTTCTTGTTCTAACAACCACTCCACGTTGACGAGGACGTTCCAATTAGTAGGGAAACTAGGAGAAAATAATTTTTGGAAGTCAATTCTTGAACCTCAAATTTTTTGGTCTTGGCCGAATAGGCCTTATGGTTTTCTCTCAAATTTTCTTGAAACTTCCAAGTGATGAAGATGGTGAAATGAGATGACTTGGTCATCTTTTAATTTCAAGTAGTAGCCAACCATGTGGGCCATGGCCACACCAAGGTGGCCGGACACATATGGCTCCTTACTCTTTTTTTTTCTTTCTTTTTCTCCAAGTTTCTAGAATTTCCTCAAGTCATAAAGATGACCAATTTTAGTGCTTGCCTAGTCATCTTGTCCACATATACACTTAATCCTTGAAATATCATTGTTTTTGAATTCCAAGTTTGCCCTTAATATTCCATGCCAATAATATTTATAAGCGACTTGCACATTAAATCAATAGAAAAAAATGGCCTTATCCTTAACTTTCCTTCCATAGCCTATTACACGAACTCGGCTCTTGTATCCTTTCGACAATACTCCGGTGTCTACTTGTTAACTAGCTAACTCCTAGTGGATCTCAATGTACCGAAACTTGGGGTGTAATACGTAAGGTCGGTAACCTCCGATGATGTTATGGAATAGCCATGGGCGTCGTGCCTCACCTTGAAGGGACAATTAATATAAGGCGAGACTAACAATGGAGAGTAATATCGTAAAAGAAAAGCATGGAATAGGATCGTAAGGCATCGTTTCATATACTTGGAATCTTTAAAATAGTCATTACCCATAAGTAGAGTTGAGAAGTCAAGAAATAGCTTAACATTTTCACATTGTCATATTCATGGTAGGAACATATCCTCAACATATTCATCACGGGCATTTCCTTATATTTGACATCACCGTTGTCAATATAAAATCATATTCGTCGTTTTAGTCATAAAAGTTTTCAACCTCTTAAGACTTGGTTTTTTTTTTTTTTTGAAAAATATGGACATTTTGAAAAAAACAACTATGAACTTATTAGGAAAAAGGCTTATACCTTGGAGTCACAGATTTCTAACTTTTGCAAGCAAGGAAGATATAAAAACATTTGAGACAACATAATGTGGGGATCATGCCTTTGGAAGAAAAGAGTCGAGCCTCACATTTGTGTGCCGCGCCTTACTAGCTACACTTATCCATCCAAACTTGTTGGTCTACATTCAAGAAAATTGACGCAATTGTTAGGTTCATTATCATATGCCTATCTTAATCCTTCAAATACATTTACTTATAATCTGCCGAAATTTCGGCAGCATCTCATTGTAAATATACCATCCCGAGAATCTAACTCGGCTCAAATCAACAACCATCCGGAATTCAACCCGGCCAAACTATCAACAATACCAACAATTATTCTAGCAACACTTCAACATTCAATTCTATTCAATTCAATTCACATGACTTTCAAAACGATTCAATCAACATACTAATCCATCCAACACCTTCCAACTCCAATAAAACCAATAACAATACATTTCCTTTTCTTCCAAATTTATGAACTCCACACTAACAACATCATATTACAACACCACACTAGTAACATTATCTTCCATGCATGCAAGAACATTACATTCAATTTACATAAGCTTCTAAAACAAGTCTCCAACTACTACAATTTCATTAAGATCATTAAGCTTTTACTAGCAACATAAAATCCACAACACAACAACCAAAAATACTAAGTAAAACTTTGTCACCAATCCTTCACAATATGACAATATACACGGCCATACACACAATATACAACTCACTAGCCACACCCCTATACCCATATTCTCCATGAATTTCACTCATTTTCATACACTACAACATGCACAAACATCCATAACATATAAAAGGGAATGAATTCTTACCTTCTCTCTCTTGACTTTCCACTTAGCTAGAACTTCCAACTTGCAAGAATATGTGTTGTCCTTGCTCTAAAAATCGCTTCACCTTACTAAGGACCTTCATTTAGTGGGTTTGCTAAAAAGAAATAATTTTTTTTTTTGATCAAGATTCTTGGACTTCAAATTTGCAAGGTTATGGCCGAATAGGCCTTAGAAGTTTTCTCCTTCTCTTTTTTGTTCTTGCTTGTCTTGAATTAAAGGATGAGCTTATATATATATATATATATATAATTCTCAAGCATGTGAGGGGCACATGCCCTCTCTCTACATTTTTCTAGAATTTTCCTTTTCTTTTCTTGATTTTTTCTAAAGTGGTCAAAGAAGACTAATTGTCTTCTTATGAAAACTTTAGCCCACACACTTATACATATATACAATTAGTCCCCATGAAAATTGTGGGCATATACTTAGGTACTACATGGCCAAGCCCTTTAAGAATCTTCAAGAAATTTTTGTGAAATTCCCATTTTACCCCTAGCCTTTCCACAATATTACCATAAACTCTTTTGTGAATTTCCATGTTTTACCATTAACCTTTCTCAATATTTCCACACTAATGACATTCACAATTAATACTCATGAACAACTTGTGCATTAAACAAGATCGCGATATAGCTTTGCCATAACTCTTTGCAACTATCTCGAATTATCCGAACGTACGAAATACGGGCTATAACGATACCATAATTATATATGGTGAGATAAGATGACAATTTAGTCATCTTCATCATTTAGCACCTAGAAAAATCAAGAAGCTTGGAGAAAAAAATATGGAGACTTTCGGCTCATGACCATGGAAAATCGAGGTCCAAAAGTTAATGGAGAAAAATTATTTTTTCTTAGGTTTTCTACTATTTGGAAGGTCCTAAACAACATGAAGTGGTTGTTGGGGCAAACAAATCCTTGTTCTGCAATTCTCAACCCTAGTCAAGTTGAAGAACAAAGTGGAAAAGGGTAAGTTTAATCTTGTTTTTATATGTTGTGGATGATTTGTGCATGTTGTAGTGTGTAAAAAGGAATGGGAAATTCATGAAAGAATAGATGTTGAAGTTGAGCCGTGCATGTTGATGTCTAGCTAGTGCATGTATGATGTTGTGTAGGAATGGTGAATTAATTGTATTTAGCATGTTTGGGTGTTGTTATAGTGTGTGGAAGTGGATGAAAATCATGGAATTTGTGGAGTGGAGGTGTTGGCCGAAAATGGGCTATTTTGTGTGTTAGGGAATGAACAAATTTTATTTAGTATTTTTGGTTTTTGTTGTCATGGGTTATGTGGTGAGAATGAAGGTATTGAACGATTCGAGTTGAAGTTGTAATTGTTGTGGATTTGGCCGTATATATGCTATGTTGTGCTTGAAGTGAAGAATCAATTCTCTTTAGTATGTTTGGGATGTTGTGTTGTGGGTTCCCCCGATG
>NW_026721193.1:0-8196 GCF_029784015.1 Lycium ferocissimum
CTTGGGTGTGGCGCACCCCCCTGGGGATACTCGCGGACAGGCGCAAGGGCAACCCTGGAACGGAGGCTTTCTTACCCTTTTGTCGACCATTAAAGGGGCCAGAGGGTGGAGGTAAATTACTAGCTTTTCCATTGGCTAATCATCATACTTTGAACAAATATATATATATATATATATATTTTAAAGCAACACTGTCTATGTACATAAGCCCTAGGCTACAAAAAATGATTTTAAAAGTACATGGTAGTCATACGGGACGTCGCGATCCACCGTACGGTTTCCGAGCCTCTCCCTAAGTACTAGACATATGGACGGGACACGATCCCGTCGTGTCCAAATATATACACAAAATGATATATCACAAATAGCACCTCCAGAATAATGGAGTGCCCCGCACCCCGTGATCGGCTCTTGATCGGGTCGCCCCTCCCGGCACGAGCATGAACACGGCGTCGCTAAAAAAAAGGACGTCGGTCGAATAAAATCGAGTATGTAAGCATGAATGATACTAGCATAATAAAAAATCATGAAACATGAGATGAAGATATAACTTTGTTTCCATAAAAGAAAACACATGTCTACGTATCACATATACCATCTTTTGTTAACCGCGTCCGGGGTAACCATCGCTCCTTGCTTCCTTTAGTGGTGTCAGTCCGGCCATGTAGGCAAGGTGTAATCATATGCACCGCCTCGCGGTGCATGTCAGGCCATCGGGGTATGGTGTAATCGTATGCGCCCGCGCCCGCGGGGGCCATGTCGGCTATCAGGCACGGTTTAATCTCTATCATCATTTACTTATCATAAATCATCATAAGAACTCAAGATGACTAAAATCTATCGGGGTAACGTAAGGTGAGACCCCGATTCCATTATGGAGAAATTTATATTCATCGTATCTCGAAAGAAGGAACTAACTTAAAAGGTCGGCCTAGCGACGATGAACTTAAAGAAATCTACGGCTGGAAAACATCATATAGAGTTTAGAATCTCTAGACTTAACTCGTCATTATCATCATCCTTTCGTAACATATCTCTTGATTTTACCTGTATTGTAGTTCTTAGTAGTCATAGGCTTATAATTTCCCGGGAAAATGAGAAAGCTCTGGAAAGATAAAGGAGAGTATATTATAAGAATCATCCTTAGAAAAAGAAGGGACTAGCCTTACATAACTTAAGCGTGTCCAAATTTGTTCGATTTCTACCTCTTGAACTCGCAGATCTACAATTGGGATAACATAAACCATAATTAGCCCTCTTTTCTTTGATACTCTTTTGGTGTAATAAGACTATATTGAATGGGGGCCAATTTTTCCCCTTAATTTCCCAACTCAACCCCAAATCAATAACAATATCAACAACGACATCTCCGCTCACATAGAAAAATATAATCTAATCCACCCCAAATCTCTTAAAACAACTCTTAATCTTTTGGTCTTTTTTTTTTACCCTTTCCCATGTTTATTTCTTTTTTATAATCACTAAAACTCTCGATTTTAACTTAAATAAAAAGAAAAACATCTTCAACCAAAGGTCGAATCTCAAAACCCAATTTCCCCCTTTAACTTCGCTTGATTAGACCCAGAAAAAATTTTTTTCCCTTTCCCCTAGTTGGGTTTGGGCAGTTTTCCCTTAATTTTTTAAATTTTAAAAAATTTTTAGGAAGAAATTTTCAAGGGTTTTTTGTCGTGTTGAGGAAAAATGATAAATAATTTGATCCCCCTTTTATCCCGGAATCGAAGGTTGGTTTTGGGTTAAACGGTGGGTTGACGGCCCGGTCGCCGTAAGGCTCGCGACGATCCTCAAATTTTTTTTGCAACTCGAAATCTGGGAGTCATATTGGGCCTCCCCGGGCCCTTTGGTGGGGGTTGCTTTTCGTTCGTCTTTACGTTTTAGTGTTCGACATCCTGGGTCGGGGGTAACGTAAACCCCACGGGGTAAAAGACGTGATATCCAAATCTGGGGTTCGTACTCCTTCCCGATCACTCCCGGGGTGCCAAAAGCACCAGAAATAAGGTGTAACAATTTTAGTAAAAGGAGACTAAAACGTGGATGCGCGGTTGGGTGTTCATTGGGATGGGTATCGCTCGGGATCGGATCTGCTGTGGTCGGTTGGGCATATGTCGTGTTTCCGTCGATGAGTGGGAGAGTTGGGTCTCCTATGGGGTGACGGGCCTTTTGCGTGTGCCCCGTGGCGGACTCCTGGCCCTGGCCGTGTTAGGGGCGGGGGGTCTCGGGTTAGTGGCCCCCCCCGTGTTTGCTTTTGGGGCAGGGGATCAGGTCCCCGTGTGGTTACGGGTAACTATCCGTTTCTCCTTTATGTTTTTCCTTGATTGACCGGTTTCCCTTTGTTATATTTTTCTTTGGCGTTTTGGGGAAAAAAGGCCCTTAAACTTTTGGGTTCCCAATTTTAAGCGGTAAAGCTGGGCAAGTATTGGGGAAATTTTTGATTGTGGTATGTGATCGTCGGACTAACTGTTTTATTGGTAAATGTTAGATTTTGATGTGATTATGGGCATGGATTGGGTGCTTCCCCTTTTTGAAAGTTTTTCGGGAAAAAATGGTTGTTCCCTTTCCGGGGGGAACCCCTGCTTAAATGGGAAAAAACACGGCGACTCAGGGGGGAGGTTTTACCTTTAAAGCGAAAAATGATCGCTAAAGGCTATATTTATCATGGTCCCCAATTAAAACCTTTGAAAAACCCTCGGATTTTCTCGTCCTGTAAATGGTTTGGACGTTTTCTTAATGAACTTGGGGCTTATCGGAACGGGGAATTTTTTACCTTTATGTTTGGGGCACGTGCCTATTTTTATACCTCTCAGAAATTTTGGGGGGAAGGAGCTAAACCTGTTTAAGGGTTTCTCAAAGGGGGTTTATTTGGCCATTCTCCCTTTAAAACCTTTTTCTTAAGGGAAAAAAACCCTAAATGTCATCGACTATGGCGGTTGAACAAGGTGGCGATAAAGAATAAATATCCTCTTTTGAGAATCGATGATTTGTTTGATCCTACGGGGTCCCAAGTGATTTTCTAAGATTGATCGAGATTGGGGTATCTAAAGTGAGAGTTGAGAAGAAGATATTCCCAAACGGCTTTGGGAGACAAATATGCCACTATGAATTTGGGGTTATGTCATTTGGTTTGACTAACGCCAGTGGTGTTTATGAATTTGACGAATAATGTATCGGCCTTTTCGATCTATTTTTGGTCGTGCTCATCGATGACATCCCGGTATATTCTCGATAAAACGGAGCTCGGATCACTTGCGTATTGTCCTTGGAATTCTTCGGAGTTGTCAATTGTATGCCAAATTTTCAAAATGTGAGTTACGGTTGAATTCTGTAACTTTTCTTGGCCATATTATCTCGGTGCGGTTCGGGTTGATACTCGGGGAAAAATTTAAATTTGTGAAGACTTGGCCCAAAGGCCTACAAAGCCTACGAGAGGTCCTAATTTTCTAGGTTTAGTAGGTTATTATAGAAGGTTTGTGGAAGGATTTTCTTTATCTCTACACTATTGATGAAGCTAACACGAAGTCGGGAAAATTTGTTGGGCCGATGCTTGTGAGCGTGTTTTAGGAATTGAAGGATAGATTGAACTTCGCCCAATCCTGACGCTTGGAAGGGTCGGAAGGCTATGTTGTTTATTATGATGCCTCGGGTCGGATTGGGGCTGTGTTGATGCGGCAGGGAAGGTTATAGCCCGTGCCTCCGAACGGTTGAGGAAACATGAGAAGAACTACCGACTCCGATATTGAATTAGCGGCGGTTATTCATGCTTTGAAGATATGGAGACATTATTTGTATGGCATTCATTTGATATTTATACGGACCTAAACCTCGGTATTTTTTCAAAAAGGGTTGAATCTTTGGCTGGGTTATAGTTGGAGTTTTGAAAGCTATGATGTGGTATCTATATACCCGGGGGAAAAATATGGTGGGGTGTTTTCCCGCAAATCCATAGGCGTCATGTGATGTTCGGTCGGAAAGAAAAAATTAGTTCGTGACTCCCCCCCTAGCTAACCTCGGAGTTCTTTTTCGTTCGGGCAAGGGGAGTTGACATTCACCCCTTTTTTCCCGGCCATGGGTAAAAAGGCCCCAATATAAAGATCCCCGGTTGTCCTTCGAGATACACTTCCTCGAAGAAAGTCCCATTTGGGTTTTTTATAAATGGAATTCTGGGGTATCGGGGGGTATGTTTCGGGATTTGCAAATTTTCGTGATCCCCCTTTTTGTGAGAGAATAGAATAAAAAGGTCGGATACTAATTTGAATCTCTAGATACCAATTGAAATCAAGTAGCTGAAGGAGAGTTTGTTTTTCCTTTATCCCCCTCGAAGATAAGTACGGACGTCTTGTGCGCCCGGACTCACTAGACATGCCCTTGTACAATGAGATCGACGAACCTAGGGCTCGATCCTTTGTTTCAATCCAAAAAGTCGTGATGGCCCCCCTAATCCCCCGTGGCGAACCATCCCCTTAGCCAATTTAACTTAATGAAGAAAAAAACCTAAAAATTTTCCTCATATAAAGATAAAAAGTGCGGAATACCCAATTCAACCCCAAAAATTTTACAAAGGGCTCAATCGCGTGAAAAATAAACGACTTCTAAAAATAAACAAGTTCAAAAAAAGAAATAGAAACAAAAGAGAAAGATCTTCGGGGGGCTGGGATGGAAGACTCCCCCTCGGGTCTAAATTTGGAAAGGCCTCGGGCTAGATATGAGGTTTGGAAGAGTCCCGCGGACAATCGGCACCAAAAAGGGGGCGGCAAAGGGAGTATCGGTACAAACATATGTCGGTAATATCATGGCCAATAAAATTAGTATCATGCTATTTCGTAAAACAAAAAGATAAATAGATAGGCCAAATGGGAAAGCAACAATACCAAAAATCCATGCATGAATCACATGAATAAAATATGTCAACAATGATAATGATAAGTATCTCACGCACCCTCTAAAACTTTGCTCCCGATGGATGTTTGTGGGGGCCCTGGTATCCGTACCCTCTTTCGGGGTATGGATCCGAGTCCCCGGGTACCGGCCCCGACCTCGAATCCGAGTTCTCAAATGGCCACTTCTCCCCAATCAAATGTGCTATATACCCGTATATATTTATATGTGTGTGTGTTTTATGTATACCATAATGGATATCAAAATATGGTTCAAGTCCGAAAAAGAAAGCTTTCAATGGGCTGATCTAAAAGTCAACGCCGGGGTACAAGTCAATACCCTTTCAAAAAGTCTGGGAATAACCCCACTCGCAATTCTCAATCTCAACTTCTCGATCCCTTTTCGACCCGACGGGGCCGGCCGTTCCGGTTAACTCGCTACAAACCCTTGAATATAATGGGTAAATCTGGGATAATGTGGCACTCGGTAAAGCTCGTGAACTCTCATGTCTCTTAAAAAAGAACCCCCTACGAAAGCAACTTTTTAAAAAACATAACAAATTTTGGGGCAATTCCCTTTTAACGGGGACATCAGGCAAACATCGTTGGGACAACCGTATAACAACCTATTTTGGACCTCAGGTATAAAAGCCTTGAAATAAAAGAAAACCCGCCCCGAAAAATAGAGCCCCCGGGTGAATAGAAGTCGGTTGGAGGATCAAAAACTAAGCTCCCCTGCCCGGGCTGAAACGCGCCCCCAAAGAAAGGGGGAGTAGGGAAAATGTCGGTATGTAAACTAAGTATAATAAAGAAGATCATGGGAGTAAAAGATGACAAGACAAGTAGATAATAAAATCCATCTGTGCCTTATGAGATGAGAGTCATGCTATCTATATAATATACCTCCCCGGCCATTATGGACCTGAAAAAATATATATTGTATTTTACGAGTGAAGGAATCGGTGAAATAATCATATATATCAAAACGGCCCTCGTGGGGACTGGTGAAATAATCATATATATACCATACCGGCCCCTTTGTGGGAAACTCGGTGAAATAATCATATATATTCCCGGGGCCCTCGTGGGGACTCGGTAAATAATCATATATATACGAGGGGCCCCTCAGTGAGGGACTCGGTAAAATGATGAAAAAAGCGAGCACGGGGGGGGAATATTAGGAAATTGCTTAAGGGGATCTTTCTAAATCGAAGAAAAATTATAAAACACCAGAATAAAAATATATGTCAATCATAGAACTAGAATTCATTGGGTCTTTTGTTTGTTCGCTCTTTTTATGTAATTATTCCCAAAAAGATAAAAGAGATAGTTTTACTTTAAAGCTTTCTTTCGCTCACTTCACTTTGAATTAAATTCCAATCGGGGAAATTCATACTATTGTTGAACTCGTTATCATCTTTCTTAAGCCTTTAAGTTAACTCTTCCAGTTTGGAATTTGGTTTTCTCTTTTTATCCCCCCCCCGAAATCACAGTTCCCACAATCAAAAACAAGAGCAAAAACAACTCTCCTAACTCACTATTAAGACATCTCGATGATGTATTCGTTTTCAACCAACTACTCCTTATCGGCTATTTAATCCCCTTTACCAAGTAAACCTAAAATAATATGAATAGGGAGGGATTATACCTTATTATTACTAGGTCGCTATCTTCGGTGTTCGCCAAAAATCCAAGATCACCCAAAAAAAAGACTACAAACACAACCCCGCTTCGGACCTAAACTAATTTTCGCCACTTGAAAATTGCTCACTTTTTGATACCCTCCTCTCTCGATTTCAAATTTTTGGGCGAATTGGAAAAAAAAGGTTTTCCCCTTTATAGGGGTCAAATTCGTTCGGGTCTTTTGGGGATTCTTGAAACGTCGGTTATTTTAGCGATCTTGTAGCACGCTTTTCGCTTTGTGGGGAAAACTTGTAACATCCATAATTTTTACTCCGATGCCCTTCGACAAGTAGTTTGTTGTGTTGGAAAAAGACTCACAAACTTTTTTGGTTTTTTTTCCCTTCCTTTATGAAAGAGATATTCCCCCCCATTTGGATAAAAATTTTCACACAAACTTCCCCTCCTTTCAAAAAGTGTACTACCCCATTTTTTCCCCACTCTTTCCGAAAAACCCTTTCCCGGTATACCTTATATACCCCCCTTTTTAAATATACTTAATAATGCTTGCTCCTTACTTTCCCCAAGTTTTTTACTTAACCATAACTCCGTCTTATTTTCAAATTTGATAAGTGCTTCTTAAAAAGATACAGTGTAACACCCTTCCCCCTTTAAAAACATTATTTCAAATGTTGTTGTTACCCGTCCCTTGAAAACACTTATCAAATTTAAAATAAGTACGTTGATTTTGGTTAAAATAAAACCACTTTGGAAATATAGGGTAAAATGGTATATTTAATGAGTGGTTTGTATAAGTTCGGAGGTTTTTTGGGTGGTGGAAAAATGGGTGGAACTTTGGAAAAAATGGAGTGGAAAAGATCCCAAAAAAAGGGAAGAATATTTCTTGCAAAGAAAAGTTTTTTAAAAAAATAAAAAAAGAAATTTGATCTGGGTTTCCCCAATGCTTGCCTCGATGGACTGGGGAAAGGAAAAGGCGTTCAAGTTGGGGGGGCAAAAAAGTCTCGATCTACTCGATCGACCTCGATTTCCAAAAAAAATCTTTTGACCCCTTTGAACCTTATAAAAAAGGGAAAAAACCCCTTTTTTTTACCAAAAAAAAAAAACGTTGAACTGGCACATAGAGGGGGAATTTGGTCATAAAAAGTTGAGAGAATTGAGTGATTTTAGCTAATCAAGGCTGGATAGTTGTTTAAAACCGATTAACTTGCATTGGATTTTCTTGTATTCGAAATGGGAAACTTGAAGATATCATCGTTTTGACAAGAAAAAATATGAAACTTTCTCTTTTGATTTTTTAAAACATTTTGGGGAAAAAAGTCGTTAAATAATTGTATTTTAAATGGGTTATTACGAAAGTTGAAAAATAGCGTGTGGGCTGTTTTTAGGTATTTTTAGTCTGAAATGATGTTATTGATGTTTATTTTGTTTTGTTGTTGGTGAATTGGGTTTCGGGCTAGCCTATAAAAAAGGGAATCTTTTTCCCCTTTTTGGGAGAATATAAAATAGTTTGATTTGAAAACTTAGGACAAGTGTACGATGATGAGTCTAACATTGTGTAAATCCTCTTAAATGTAGATTTACAAGCTCGGACGGATAAGGGAAAATGGAATCGAACGGTATGTTAAGGTAGTCCTTTTTGGCTGATTCCTATGATTGATTTCGCCCA
>NW_026721194.1:0-8220 GCF_029784015.1 Lycium ferocissimum
GGGGCCCAAAAGATACGAAAAAGAGAATGATAACGGGGCGAAAAACACGGTGAAGGAACGCCCTTTTGGGACTAGAGACAAAAACGTGGCAATGGGGTTGTGGGAACTTGCGACCTATGATAGGAGAGAAAAATTTCACCCCTTTTCGAAAAAGGGTGGAGGGCACCCCCACCGGGGCCCGGGGGGCCCGCCACCGGTGCATTCATAATTATTTTGGGCCCCTTGAAAACAAAACACATAGCGGAAGTATTTGGAAAGTCAAATATCCCCTTTTTTCTTCAAAAAAAAATCGTAACATCCACTTTTCTACAATTCGTAATAATACATTGGTTTACATAAAGCCCTCTTTGGGCATCTTATACCCACAACATCTAAAGCCCAACACAAAACATGAAACCTCCCAAATACTCGTTTTTGCCCCGGAGAAAATGGACCCGCCAACCCCGGGAACATTTTCCTAATATCTTTCGGGGCCGGCGACAAAACGCCCAAAAAAGGGGGGGGGAACGGTGTTTTTAAAGAAAAAGAAGCAAATAAGCAGATAAAGGAAGAAAAGATCGAAAATTGACTTTTTTTTTAAAACATATATATGCATATAATTTATAAAATCTCGTGAAAACATATACGCCCCGGCCCCAAGGGGACTCGGTAAAAAATCATCATATAACTTTGCGTGTCCCCCCCAGGAGGGACTCGGTAAGAAAAATCATATCTCTCATGTATGCTCATATACATATATATATATATATACGTACCCCGGCCCTCAGGGAGGGGCCCGGGGAAAGGTCCCGACCCCCCGGGGACTCGGTGCCATCCCGCCTCCATCCCCAAATCATCTATATATATATATATAAAAGGGTCCGGCCTACAGTGGGGGCTCGGGGAATAATGCGGGGAGTTGCACGAATGCGTGTCCCCGGGCCGGGGCTCGGGGAAAAACATAAAAGGCCCGCCGGGGAAAAGAAACCATAGCACTAAATCATTTCCCCGGGGACTCAAAGAAGTAAACTAAACAATCGTCACTTGAAAAAAACGGACAATGTGATCAAAAATTTTGGACGGATCGGGAAAAATATCAAATATCATAAGTATATCAAAGTATCGTAGGGACCATAGTCATATATCAAATCTTTCGAGCCCCCCTAGAAAATCAAAGTCATTATAGTTTCAAAAATTTCCCCGAACGTTTCAAAGCAATCCCGGTTTTTTTACGAAAGTTACGGACATTTTAGCATGGATTCTTTGGGGAAAAAAACCGGTTATACAACTTCTAATCCAAACATATCGGGGACATAAAGGCGTAACATGACCATATTATGGAACTAACATCAATAAGAATTATCAATCATGAAAATGCTCGGAATTTAAGAGCGAAAATTTTCGAAACTCGTGTCTGCCTAATTTCAACAGGACATGCCAAAGTTAAGGGCCCTTTCGGCCCGGCGAAGCCTCCTCTCTCTTTTTTTCCATCTTTTTTAAATTTTCTTGAACTTAAAAAGAAGAGTTATGCCTTATATTATTACCACTTTCTATATATATATAAATGGGGGGGTCGGTTGGCCCCCTTTATTTTCTAAATTTTCCCCAATTTTTAGAAAATTTTTAAAAAACCAAAAAGACTTATAATCTTGCATGGTCATGAATTAGCACACATTCTATCCCTACCCAAAAATTTTGTACACTTGTGCCATTTTATGGCATAACTTGGAAAAATAGGGGGGCCCGCACCCAGGCCTTTTCATTTCCTGAAAATTCTTTTCACTTTTAACCCAATCTTTTTATTCTAAATTTATTTAAACCCCCTTCCAAAGAAAGATGAATAGCAACTTGTAATTTTAAAAAAATTTTAACCTTATCCTTCTCCCCAAATCGAATATTCAAAAATGAAATAGGTATAACAAAAAAAAGCCTAAAATGGGGGAAATGAGGACATTAGAGGAATGAGAAAAAAAAGAGTACAAAGTTAGGGCCAAGGGGTTGGACAAGGGAAAAGGGGGAGCGAGGCGAACAGGAAGAAAAAAAAAATTTAAATAAGGGAAAGAACAAATCGTGAGTGTTTATATTCCAAAGGATATTTACATGTTAGGGACGAGACCAAAAGAATTCAATGAGAAGAGTTTGGGCGAGTAATCAAGATGACAATTTGGGGATCGGGGGTGATAGATGATTTAGGAAATTAGAGACGAACTAGTAAAAACAAACGGGATAATGGGGAACCAAAAATCTTTCGACCCATTTTAAGGTAAAAAGGGGGAGACCCAAAATAAAAAGGAAAGGGTTGTAAGCCATGCTGGTACTTTTGGGGTTTAAAATTTAGCACGCATTTTTTTAAAAAACCCCTAATGCTGATTGGGAAAAGGAAAGGAAAAACCGAGTAAAAAATAAGGAAAGGGAAATTTAAAATAAAAAGGGGGACCGAGATAATATCCCGAATTTGGGATAACGGGGGGAAATCTAACTTTTTAATTATATTGATAATAGTTAAAGGGGTGTTAACCCTACTTTTTACGTTCGGGTATTTGAGGAAATTGGGAATTTGAGGGCAAGGTCGATCTTTTCCAAATGGAAGAAATGGTATTTTCTAGTATATTGGGGGTTTTGGTAAAACAAAATTTGAAAGTGAAGTTCGGGAAGTCATTTCCCCCGGCCAAAACCGGGCCTTCGCGGGGGGGGGAGATATAAACATTCTTTTGAGGGGCAACCGAAAACGGTCGCCCGGCGGGGGCGAGTGGCGAAAACGGGAAAGGGGGCGGGGCCGCGTCCCCCGTAGGCGAACGCGGGGCAAAATTTGAGAATCATGTTCAATGAAGGTTGGCTATAAGAAGGTAATAGCAACCATATGCATGAGGGAATTTGGGTTTTATAGTTTTCTAAAAAGCTGTTCCGTGGGGGACAATGAAAAAGAAAAGAATAGATGTATGATGGTACATGGAAGGTTAGAAAAATCCTAAAAAACCCAAGCCAAAAAAAGGGAAGCCCTCCAAAAAAGGGCGATTTAAGGGAAAGTTTCGGGGTTTCGACTTTGGGGGGCAAAAAAAGCATTATAAGTTTGGAATTTGGGAACACCCCCAAAATAAAAGTTGGATAATTGCAAGAGTTTTAACCATAGGGGTGGGGCCTCCAAATATCGGGATCAAACGTTAGCCATTTTACTAAACGAAGGTCCAGGCGGAAAAAAAAATTGGGGGGAACGCGCCGGGAAAAGGGGAACGGCGACCCTTTCCGGAATTGGGGGATTCAAACCCTTATAAAAAAGGGAAACCCCCTTTTTCGGAAAAAACCCCAAAAATTAAAAATGGAAGTTTTCCCCAACCCCTTTCCAAAAAAATTTTAGCCCCCCAAAATTTTTATTCCGCGGGTGGGGTAGTTTTTCTTAAGGGGAAAGATGTGGTGGGCCCAAATTTGCATGTAAAAAAGGATATTAAGCAATTTTAAAGGATAAAGTTTAATTTCTTTCTATTTGTATTAATACCGATTTATTTAAAGGGAAGTGTGATTAAATGATTTATCGGTTTAAAAAGTTTTTAAAGTTGGAAAACAGCGTGGGGGGGTTTTTGAGATATTTTGGGGATAAACATTATAATTTATGTTGGATTGTTGTTGTTTGTTGGTTTGGGGAAACCATATTCTCGGGTATTTTTGGAAATCGGAAAAATTTTTAGACAAATGTTAATTTAAAATTGAATTTCTAAGGGCTCTAATAAAATTTTTTGGAAAGTGACCATTTTTGTTTTTGGGAAAAAGGGGAATTTGGGTTTTAAGGCAAAAAACGAAAAAGGTTTTAAAAAGGCCTTACCCCCTTAGGCATGCCCCTAGTTGAAATAGGCTTGATTACAAGTCGGGGGAAGGGTTCTACTTTTTGAAACCCGAGTTTAAATTTTTCCCCTTTTTTTTTAAATCAATTGAATTAAACATTCACATTTTTTTTAAAAAATAACTTAAACATCTATAACTTTCATAAAGGGAAACCAAACTACCCTAAGACCTTCACAAGCGGCTCCATAGAGACAAAAAATTGTAATTTTGTACGTCCTCCCAACTTGACCCAGGGTCCATTTTCCCAAGCCCAAATTACATTGCTCTATTTTGGGCCTTTTTTAAAAGGAATTTTGGGGAAACCCTTTTTGGGTTATGGTTGAGATTGTTATGATTCGTATGCATTTTTCCAAATAAAAAGGAAAAAGGGTTTTTTAATACGAGAAATTTCGATTTGATCATTCTAAATACTCCGATATGGGTTTTTTGGGTTAAGGAATTTTCCAATAAATATTCGATAAAAGTTTTCAAAAGTTGGTTTTCGGTATAAGCATTCTAACATGAAAAATTCGATATGAGTTTTCTGATACAAGCTTTCGATGTAAGAAATTATGGGCATTCATATAAGTTTTCCCGGTAAAAGGGTTTCCCCATGAGTCCCCGGATAGGTCTTGGGGACCGAGTATTCGGGAGTGTGCTGGGAAACCCAATATTTTTCACGTCTTTTTTGGGATCGTTTAAAAAAAGCCCGAAGGGACCGGACAAACGCCCAAATTTGATACTAATTTGGAAGAAGGGGGTTTTTTCCCGAGCCTTCAATGTCGGTAAGTGTCGTATTCATCGAGTCCGGATTTACGTATGGGTTTCTCACGACTGCTGGGCGCGACCTCTCTTTCCCCGCGCCCCGGGCCGGGTTGTTATGTTTTTGTGTGTACTCCCCCGGAGGGAATTAAACCGCGCCCCGGGCCGGTTCGAATCGTGCTTTTCCCCCTTTGCTTTGTTCACCGGGGTCCCCCCCAAGGGGGGCCGGGTTCCTTTATAGGGGGGATATTCCCCCCCAGGGGGAGGGGGGCCGGGGGATGGCCTATGATTTCCCACCGCGCCCGGGCACTAGGGGGGTTCTTACTGCACATATGATGCATGCTTTTGGAATAGATGTTTTTGCTTCCCGCGTCCCCCTGGGGCCCGGGGTTCCTTAGGGCATATATGGTATATGATTACCACGCGCCCCTTCGAAAGGGGGCCCGGGATCCGGCATTGTGAATATTATATGATTTCGGCGATAGTTAGGAAAGTAAGCATGGTCCAAATTTTAGGACTTTCGATTCCGCCCGGTGGTGGGGAAACGAAAATTCCGTATTCCGCCCGATACATAACATCTTCCAGCTTTTCGTACGTTCGATATTGTCCGTTAAAAACCGTCCGGGGAACTTTACGCCCGTACCCCGCCCGACGTGTGACATCCCCCCGGTGTATTTTCGTATTTTGGGCCTCTTGACTCGATCTTGATTGTTAGGCATTTGGATTTCCGGGACGACACTTTTTATTTTTTAGAAATTTTCCCGATATAAAAGGTATGTATGATTTGTGTCAAAAATGCGTTTGGTATTTTGAGTAAGTTATCTTTTGGCCCTACCCGTCTGGGTTATGGTTTTTTCGAAACTCCTTCTACTCGGTACATTTTGTATTGCCCCCCCGTTTGTGGGAAAAGCCATCCGCTTGCCCCTGAAAGTAAGAAGGAAGATGCCCCGGCCAAATGGAAAAACTCCATTCCCCCGGGCCAAAGGGGAAGTTTGTTTTACGATTTCGGTTTTTGGAGAGCCCTTTGCGGGGGCGTCGGGGTGTGGTTGTCGGGCACCAACCCCCCCCGTCCCGGAACGCATATGTGTTAGTTCCTGGACGATTTTATGAAATTTTAAAAACCGGAAAATGCTTTAAAAATTGTATTTTGCATTTTATCTTTATTAAAAAAAAAAATTTTCGGCGTAACAAAACCCCCCGGGTTCGCCCCGGCCCGGATGTGGGGTCGGGGGCCCCACACCCTAAGAATTGGGGGGGACAAAATGGTACGGGGAAAATGCCTCCCGGGGGTTTTCTGCAAAATCGTTTGGAGAGTCCCTTTTTTGGTGGAACGCGCCACATTTATAAACGGGGGCTGGGGCATCGTTTTTGACCTTCCTTTTTTTTCAAGATCGGGATGAAGCCAAGTCATGGAAAAATAAAATTAAGGGGGAAGCCTTACATACGACGGAAGGAAGCAAGTAACGATTAAGGGGAAAAGGGGACAAGGGAAGTTCCCAAAAAATTTGTTCTTAAAAACCAAAGAGTTCGGATTGGGCCAGAAGGTGATATGGAATATAGCTTGGTATTGTTTGGATTTGGGGGTACTTTTGAACGATAAGAAATTTTTAAAGGTGATATGGAAGACCGAAAAGGGTAAATTAGTAATTGTAAAAAAAAGGATTGTTACGAAATTAAATCGAAAAATTTTTGGCGGCTCCCGAAAGAATAAAGGCCAAAGAAAAAAATACGCGATTTATAGCAACATTAAGGCAATTCCCAAATTAAAAAAAGTTTTGAGGTTAAGCGTGCTCCGGGTGGGAGCAATTTCATGATGGGTGACCCCCGGGAAATAGCAAAAATTAAAAAAATTTTTCGTAAAAAAAAAAAAAACCAAAAAGGCCCAAGGGGAAATTGAATTTGAGATGGTTTGGGGACTATATTATATTAACCAAAAAAGGGTCACCATATTGTCCAAATACCGAAGGGAAACCTATGACATAAACGAGGGTTTGGTGGGGCGGGAGAATAAGGTAAAAAGGGTAAGGGAATAGGCATAAAGAAAAAAACGCCATAAAACGGACCCCCCCCCGAACCCCTACAAGGGCCCCCCCAAGATCGGGTTTAACATTCGGGGACAATGTTCAAAGGGGGGAGTTGCAAAGCCATTTGACGTTCGGGGATTTCGAGGTAGTCGGGAATGTTGGGGCAAGGTCCCTCGAAAATTTTTCCCCAAATGGAAGAAATTTGGGATGTTTAGTATATTGAGGGGTTTTTAAGTAAAACAAAAGTTAAAAGTGAAAAATTGGGGAAATCTGGGTTCCCAAAGCAAAAACGGCCCCTCAAACGGGCATCAAAAAGGGGATATGAAAATTACAATTTTTAAAAGGGGAAAAACCGTCCCCGCGAACGCGCGGTAGGGGGAAAGGGGAGAAGGCCAAAAAGGGCGATACGGCGAACGTGCCCCCACGTAGTGCGAACGCGGCCCAGCAAAATTTTAGAATCATGTTCGGAATGGGTTGTGCTATAAGAAGGTAATAGCAAACCCATACGTGACATTTGGAGACCATAAGGTTAATTGGGTTTATATGACGCTTTTTTAAAAGTTTTTCCCCCGGGCCCCCGGGGGCCCACGCCGGGGCGTTATAAAAAAACATATGAATAGACGTTTTGAGGGTACATAAAGGTTGAGAAAGTCCTAAGAAGGACCCAAAAAGCCAAAAAAGAGTGTAAGCCCCCCAAAAAAGGGCGATTTAAAGGGGAAAGTTTCCAGGGTTCACTTGGGGGGGCAAAAATGGATTTTAAGTTTGGAATTTGGGAACACCCCCAAAATAAAAGTTGCAGATAATTGCAAACTTTCCAACCATAGGTCGTGGGGCCCCCACACGATATCGGGATCAAACGTTATGACCATTTTTAATGAAGGTCCCGCAAAAAAAGGTTTCCCCGAACGCGCCCAACCACCCTTTTAAATTTCCCCGATTCAAACACGTTATAAAAGGGGTAAACCCCCTTTTTTTTAGGGGCCCAAAAACCCCTAAATACTCTCCAAAATCTGGAGAGTTTTCCCAAACCCCTTCCAAAAAAATTTTAGCCCAAATTTATAATTTTCCCAAATTTCCAAAAAGGGTAGCAAAAGTTTTTTGGGGAATCGTATAAGACGTGTTGGGCCCCAAATTTAGCTGGGAAAAATGGATATTGAGCAATTTTAAAGGGGTGGTAAAAAATTTCTTTTTTATTTGTATTAATACCGATTTATTTACGAAGGAAGTGTGATTAAATGATTGTATCGAGTTAAATAGTTATGAAAGTTGGGGAAAAAAACCTGGGGGGGGTTTTTTGCGATATTTTGGGGATGGAAACATTTAAAATTTATGTTGGTTTTTGTTGTTGTTGATGTTGTTTTGGGCCGGCCATATTCTCGGGGCGGTGAATTTCGGGGAAAATTTTTTAAATTTTTGTAGACAAATGTTTTAAAATTGAATTTCTAAAAGGGGTCTAATCAATGTTTTTAAAAGTGACCCCAAAGATTTTGGAAGTTTTGTTTGGGTTTGGGGGGTAAAAGGGGCAAAAAGGGATGTAAGGCTTACCCCTTCTTTCTTTTGGGTTTCCCCCTTGTAATAGGCTTGGGTTACAAGTCTCGGGGGGATTCTACTCTTAGAAATCCGAGTTTGAATTTGGGCC
>NW_026721195.1:0-9081 GCF_029784015.1 Lycium ferocissimum
GAGTTAGATTGTGATTTTCCGTCCTAAGTCAAATTATAATTATGATTCGTTACCACCTTACATACTCGGTACATTGTCCGTGCGCGTCCTTTTGCTGGGAATGCTCATGCGTTCATGCCACTGCAGTTGTTTGGCGGAGTTAAGTGTATAGCTAGGATGCATGACGTCACCGGGGATTGGCAAGTTCCACCTTGTTCGGAGCCGTGCTAAGCCATGTATAGATATGTATGATTATGGGTATGTCGGGGCTCACCTTCCGACTCATAATGTTCGGTTTACTTCTGAGGCTGCCGCACGGTGTCTCAGGTATATTTGTCGAGATGTCGACAAAGTGTGTCAATTGAGTCATTTGTGAATTTTAAAAAGAGTATGTATTTTAGATGATTTCTATTGGGTTAAAGTATTATTTTTTTTGATTGAAAGTTTTCATAATCGTTATAAAGATAATGATTTCTATTTAGAAAAGTTTCATGTTTTAAAAGTTTTTGAAATGACAGGTTTGATAGAGCGAATGTCTAAGGGTTCGCTCGACTCTGATGAGAGTCGGGTGCCCGTCATGCCCTACCATTGTTAGGGTGTGACACTGTAGACCCCTTAGTATGAGCTCAAGGGAGAGCAAAGTTATATAAGGATCAGGGATGAAGATTATATGATCTGAGTATAAGAATATATAAATATATGACATTTGGAGACCGTATGGAGTAAATTAGTTAACACGTTACTTGATGAATAGCCCTCGAAACCATAAGTTAAGGTGGGGCCGACATGTCGGGATTTGATAAATGACATATGAAGAGTGATATGAGTAGTACATGAAAATTTGAGCAAATCTTAAGAAGGACCCTTAAGCCAAATATCGGCATAAACCCTCCAAAAGGATGATTTAAGGATACGTTTTTGGATGATCTGACTTGAAGGGGCCAAAACGCTATTATAAGTTTGGAATTTGGAAATACACCAAAAATTAAAGTTGTTGATAATTGAAAGAGCCTTACAACCATGGGTCTTGGGCCCTCATATGATCGGAATCAAGAATTATGGTCATTTTATGATAAAGACTCCAAGCTGCCAAATGGCTTCTGCAAGTCCCACTTGAGGAGGTCGGTGGAACCAACCTATGAGGAGTATAAATACCCCATTAACTCCATTTTTTCAACATTTTTCATTCTCAATAGTCCTAGAAACTTCCCAACACAAACCCCAAACATTTATAGCCCATTAAATCAAGAATTTAACAAGATTACACCAAACTAGTCCATGAAAGGTGATTGTTCTTGCTGCTACTTGATGTTGTAGTAAGTTTGGTCTTGAATAAAGTTGGTGTGGCTGAATTTATTCAAGTATAAGGTATGTTCTTCATCCTATCTCTTATGTTGAGTTGATTTGAAGGTATAGCAAGTCTTAAAAGTGAAAATAGTTATGGAGGAAAGGTTATAAAGTGTCGTGTTGTAGTTGTTGTGTTTATGGACTGTTTTGAGCATGTTGTGGCCATGCGGCTTTGCTGATTTACATGTATAGAGATGGCATCTAATGTTGTTGGTGTGTTGATGAGATTATGCTCCTCGATTGGGAAGAAAGTAAGTGTATATTGTTGTTGTATGTTGAAAAACATTGTGTGGGATGTTTTATGGAATATATTGGTATTGATAATATTGTTGGTGATGTTGGTAATGTTGTTGTTGATTTTGGTTCTTTGAATTGTGATTTCGGGCTAGGCATATAAACAGGGAAGATGCTGCCCGAATTTTGGCAGATTCTAAAGGAGTTTGGTTTAAGGACTTGAGATAGGCATATGACGATAAGTCTAACGGTAGTATAATTTCTCTTGAGTGTAGATTTGCAAGTTCGGGAGAATGAGCGTTAATTCATAGGAGATCAATCAGGTATGTTAAGGCTTTCCCTTTCTTTCTTTTTGGCATGATCCTATGATACGAGCGAACAACGAGTAATCGAGTCTCCATATTACTCTACTCTTAGAAGTATTAGGAGTATCTCATTTATTGATGATCTTATACCCCTCTATGATGATTATTCCTTCTGTTCATAGGTCCTAAACGTTGTATCATGACAATGTTAGTTTATGCATTGCATTCATTTGCATACATACATATTGACCCGTGAATATATATATATATATATATATATATATTGATGCCAGATTAAGAATGAAAACAACAAGAAAATGCAAGAAAAAAAAGAGATAGATAAGTTGACACAACTTAGACTCAATTTAGCAACCAAAGTTATAGAAAACTAAGACCTCTAAATATAAGAACAAGAAGCAACCAAATTCTTAGGATGATCAAGAGGGATTAGAATCCTTAATAACCTATCCTCTCAATAAACACCCAATCCAAGGCTAAGCAATCACTTAACTCTCAAGAGTTACAATATCCAAATCTCAAATAATAATAATCAAAATAGTCTAAGTCTTCCAAATGAAAGAAACTATTATTTATACTAAAGCTCAAAAGAAGACAGCTACATTATTACACTTTTACCCTTAATGAAGTAAGGGCCTTGTTTGGGTGTCTTCTTTTGGGAACAAAGCTTGAATTTGCAAATCTTCAAGTAATAGCCACATGCAAGCATGACCATCTTCAACCCTCTTCTCCAAACCATCCTCCCATGCTATCATGAACACTTGAAATCCCCGGGAAGGTGCTAGAATGTATTCAAGTACGTCCCTCCTCATGAACAATGCTTGCATAGCTTGAAGTTCTCTCGCTTGGCTCCTTGTAAAAGGTCTTGACGCCACTCGAATTGTATCATTCTCCCCTTCTTGAAAAGAATTTGTCCTCAAATTTAAGGGATCATCATCTTGCACCACCATAGGAGAGAGATCACACATATTGAAGGTGTTATGAACTTGGTATTCGGGTGGAAGATCAATTTTGTATGCATTATCATTGAGTCGTTCAAGTACTTCAAATGGACCATCTCCTCTAGGCATCAACTTGGTCTTTCTTTTGTTGGTAAACCTCTCTTTCCGAAAATGTACCCAAACCCAATCACCCAGTTCAAGCACAACTCGTTTGCGGCCCTTGTTTGCTCTCTTGGCCGTTTCTTGATTCTTTTTCTCAAGGTGAAGCCTCACCTTCTCATGCAACTTCTTCATAGCCTCGACTCATTTGTTGCCATCTAAACTCAACACAACATCTTGAGACAAAGGGGTTAGATCTAAAGGGGTTAGGGGGTTAAAACCATAAACCACTTCAAAAGGTGACATGCCAATAGTGCTATGAATGACTCTATTGTAAGCAAATTCAACCAAAGGCAATTGATCTTCCCAAGATGCTAGTTTCCCTTTTGCGTGGCCTCTAAGCATAGAACCCTAGGTCCTATTGACAACTTCGGTTTGGCCATCGGTTTGTGGGTGACAAGAGGTAGAAAACAACTATTTAGTACCAAGTCGTCCCCACAATTCTTTCCAAAAGTGGCTAAGGAATTTGGGATCCCTATCGCTCATAATGGTTTTGGGAATACCATGCAACTTTACCACATGTTCAACAAACAAAGATGCAACATAAGGAGCATCATCAACTTTATGACAAGCAATGAAATGAGCCATTTTATAAAATCGATCAACCACAACAAAGATGCTATCTTTATGTCACACCCCGATCCTACTAGGGTGTGATGGGCACCCGACCCCATATTCGGAGCCGAGCGAACCCGCTGACTCTTATTACATACATACTTTCTTTGGATTCTTAGATTAAACAAAGATAAAATACATAGTAAAACTCTCAAAATCTTTTGTCGTTTCCAATTAAACACAATCTGTAAACATAAGGGCTCTGTAACGTAATGTATAATAAAAACACATCGGCTAGTGGAACCATTTTCTAGACTGACACACTATGCCCACGACTCTGTCTGCAAAGTCTCTAACTCGAACATGACATCATAGCATAGGACTCTTGACCCGGCAACTCTCCAGAGCAAATGGAGATGCCAACTCTGCTGGAACATCTTCTATAATAGCTTCTGATCATCTGGGTGTACCTGCGCGGCATGAAACGCAGCCCCCGAAGACGAAGGGTCAGTACGAGCATTGTACTGAGTATGTAAGGCATGAATAGTAGCATAATAGGAGATATAGCTATGAGTAGCAACATAGTAAAAACTGTACTTATGAGTGATAACAGAATGGAACTGTAGAACATATCATGTGCTGTAAAAGTAGTCTGTACATCTGAGTGCCTCTTAAGGCGGAGTCGTGCATGCTTACTGTTACTCTTATATGCATCCATAGCCTGCCTGAATCACATAACATCATTAGCCCGCGCGTCCGGCCTCCC
Organism: Lycium ferocissimum; assembly: GCF_029784015.1. Classification (NCBI taxonomy): domain Eukaryota; kingdom Viridiplantae; phylum Streptophyta; class Magnoliopsida; order Solanales; family Solanaceae; genus Lycium; species Lycium ferocissimum. The sequence goes on from NW_026721195.1 coordinate 4,305, forward strand.
GCGTCCGGGGTAAATCTCTTGCGGCGCCTAGTGGGGGTCGTGCCGGCCAAATAGTGTAATCATACGCCCACTACGCCACCGTAGTGGTGGTCGTGCCCGGCCTCTAGGCCGGTGTGGTTATGTGCGCCTACTACGCTACCGTAGTGGTGGTCATGCCCGGCCCTCTAGGCCAGTGTAACATCCATCATAAGCATGCATTGGAGCCCAATCAAAAACTATAACTTTATCGGAGTGACGTAAGGTCGGAAACCTCCGATTACATTATGGAACAATCAGGATCGTCATGTCTCACCTTGAAGGAACAATTATAAGGCGAGACTATCAATCAAGGATAACACCACGGGAAAACGTAAAACAGGATCATAGCCTATCATTTCACATACTTTGAAACCTTTAAAATAGTCATTATCTAAAAATAGCTTAACATTTCATATCGTCGTATTCATGGTAAGAACATATCCTTGACATATTCATCATAGACGTTTTCTCATATCTGGCATCATTATTGTCATCATAAAATCATAGTCGTTGTTTTAATCATAAAAACTTTCAAAAATCGTAAAACTTGGATTTTGGAAAAAAAAATGAACATTTTGGAAAACATTTGTAAACTCTTAGGAAGGAAATCATGTTTTAAAACCATTGCTTCTAGCTTTTGAAAATAAAATCGTTATGGAAACGTTTAACACATCTCACATATGAATCATGCCATAGAAAGAAAAGGGACGAGCCTTAACATACCTGCGCCGCGCCTTACTAGCTACGCTTATTCGCCCAAACTTGTTGCCGCTAGTCTACATTCAAGACGATTAACGCAATTGTTAGGTTCATTATCATATGTCCTCTCTTAACCCTTCAAATACATTTACTTATAATTTCGCCGAAATTTTAAAAGATCTCCCTATCAAATACACCGTCCCGAGAATATGGCTCGGCCCAATTCATCCATTAACAACAATCCGAGAATTCAACTCGGCCAAACCAACAACAATGCCAACAATCTTACTAACAACATTCCATTCATATTCAATTCAATTTAATTCGCATAATGTTACAACAACTCAATCAACACACTACCTTATCCGAAACCTTCAAATTCAACACCAACCATACATTTCATTATCATTCATATACATTAACTTCGACAACGACCTTCATTCTACATCACATAATCCATAATGACAACAACTAAAATGTCAAATAGCATCAATTTACCATAACTTACCAAAACACCTACTATTTGACCATAACCATTCTTTACATATTTTCATGCATTTCCATCCATCTCTATATACTACAACAAACACGGCCAAATCCCAACATACCTAGTTTTACCAATTTTCATCCATTTCCATACACTACAATCATGCATAATCATCCATAACATGTAAGAGGGGATGAATTCATACCTTTCCTCTTGTCTTCCTTCTTGACCAAGATTTGTAACTTGCAAGGGTCAATGGTTTATTTGCTCCAACAACCATTCCATGTTAGTTAGGGCCTTCAAACTAGTTAGAATACTAGAAGAAAATAATTGTTCTTCATCAATTTCCCATGGCTAAATTTTGCTAGCCATGGCCGAACCTACCCTCTTCTTTCTCTTTCTCTTTTTTTTTTTTTTTTCTTTCTTTCTTTCTCTCCTTGTTAAAATATGACCACCCCTTTTCTTATATACATATTGCATGCATGTGAGGGGCACATGCCCCCTCTCTAGATTTTTCTTTTCTTTTCCCCTTTCTTTATTTCTAGAATTTTCTTATTTTCCATGGCAAAGATGACTTATTTTTTGTCATCATTTTCATTTCATTTTTCTAGAAATTTCTTGAAATAACAAAGAAGACTTAATTGTCTTCCTATGTACACTTTAGTCCTCATAAAAAAAATGTGAGCATACACTTACATGTGCTACATTTTCGGCCAACATGGCCATTCCATGAATTTTTCTAGAACATCATAAATTCCCATTTTACCCTTAGCCTTTCCGCAAAATTACCATGATGCCATTTGCAAACTTCCCTTTTTGCCCTTAACCTTTCCCAATATTTCCATACTAATAATAGTCATAAATAATATTTATAACAACTCTTCCATTAAAATAATTTTTGAGAATGGTCTCGCCCTTAACTTCCCACGACGACCTCGAAATTTCCAAACGTACAATATACGGGCTATAACACTTTAGCCCTTTTGGTTCTAAGCAAACCCATCACAAAATCCATCGAAATATCAACCCAAGGTTGTTGAGAGGTGGGAAAAGGGGTATACAAACCATGGGGAAGGAGTCTAGACTTGCCGCCACGACACTCAATGCATTGGCCACAAATCTTAGCTACATCCCTCCGCATATGAGGCCAATAAAATTGCTCCTCAAGAATCCCCAAAGTCTTATCAATCCCTGATAAGATTTAACCTAAGGAAACTCGAAGAATAATAAAAGAAAAGAAAATCAAAATAAAGGAAAACAAAGATAGATGAAGAATTGGGGATTAAGGAGAATAGAGGATAGATACTTGCCACCTTGTCATTCAAGGCTTGCAAGGCCCTCATTACATCAACAAATGTGAGTTCCTCGGTGGGAACTTGTGTTTCATCCTCCATAGCCATACATATTCAAGACACTCAACAAAATAAGCAAACACGTTAGGTTAGTAAAATCAACTCTCAATCGCTCAAGTACGCTCACCTTTACTTGCCTCACAACTTGCTCCGGCCAAAGATTGTGTGCTTGTTGATGTCGATTAGTCACACGGGTTCAAACGCTACTCTTGGTCATAATGTATTCTTGTTAGACTAAGAAAAATGGACAACTCAATTTCAATCTAACGGGCTTGAGCCAAGAAGATTCAACGAAATCAAAATGAGAAAAGCTTGAAAGAATTGGCACGAAATAAAATTAAGGACTCAAGAACTAGTTAACAACTAATAAGATCGATTACTAGTTGTTAATTAGTTGTAAGAATCCAAGAAAATAAGTTAGCAAAGGGTCAAACCGTTTTGACACTTGGAAAAAATTTCAAAAACTCTTTAGTGAATTAGGCTTTCCTTCCGCTTTGCGGATGAAAAGCGGACCAAACAAATTTCTGAATCTCAGGTTCTCAGGAAATCAGGCTATCCTTGCGCTATGTGGACCGAAAGCGGCCCGCTTTCCTTCCACCTAGCGGACCAAAAGCGCAGTGAAAAGTACTATGATTTTTTTTTATTTTTTTTTTAAAAAAATCAGAAAATAAGACTTAAGTATTTCTGATTTTTTTTTTCTTTTGAAAACTTACTTGGGCCAACAAACACTTTTTGACCCTTTAACTAAAGTTTTGAAGATCAAACCCCCTTCTTAGGTCACCTTCTTCCTTTGAAGATACGAACAACCTCAAGAACACAAGAACAATTCAAAATTTCAACTACCCTCAATCCAACTCCGAATTCGCTCAAATTTCAAATCTAGGCTCCCTTTGATATAGAGAACAAAGCCCACTAGAATTCTAACCTCAAATCAACCAAATTTAAAGTTCTTGAGTTCTTCAAAGCTTCAAAGCTCAACAATAGTGATTCACTTCAAACTTCTCCAAATCACTTGTAACTTTGGATTTAGAGGTTGTTGATAGTAACAAACTCGATTCTAACCTCAAATCCAACAACAAAACAATAACAAAAAAAATCACATTTTTTGATTTTTTTTTTTTGTATTTTCATTTTTTTTTAACCAAGGATTGAAGAATGTGAGAACACTCTTGTAAACTAGCTCTGATACCAATTGATACAAGAACGGAGCGAAAATGAGAAATTAAGAAGATAAACAAAAGGAAAAGAAAAGATAGATAATTTGACACAACTTAAGATTCAATTTAGCAACCAAAGTTATATAAAACTAAGACCTCTAAATTATCATCAAAAGAAACACCAAATTCCTAGGATAACCAAGAGGAATTTGGAATTCCCTACTAACCAATCCTCTCAACAATTACCCAATCCAAGGCTTCACAAGCTCTCAACTCTCAATAGTTTACAATAGCAATTATCAATATTCAAAATAGTCTAACCCTAGGGAAATGTTTAAGTCTACTACTTATACTAGGATAATAAGGAAGACAAGCTAGCTATTATAAATATACCCTTAATGAAGCAAGAGCCTTGTTTGGTTGGTAGTCTTTTAAAAGATGAGAAAGGCCTTCTTGTTTGGGAAGCTTTTGGTTGAATTCTTTGTTGAGAAGGTTAGTTGCTTGGGGACTTTGTTTCCCTTAAGGTCACCTTAAGATGTTTGGTGCTTGTGATTACTCAATTGGCGGTCTTGGTTATATAGAACCTTGGTTGCCAATGGGGATTTCTCTTTGTGTCAACTTATCTATCCTTTAATTTCCTTGTCCTTTTTGAATTCCTAGTTAGTTTCTTTGTTTCTCTATCCGTTCTTATATCATTTGGTATCAGAGCTAGTTTAGAAGAGTGTTCTCACTGCTTCAATCCTTGGTTAAAAAAAAAAAAAAATACAAAAAAATTCAAAAAATCTGATTTTTGTTGTTGTTTTGTTGTTGGATTTGAGATTAGAATCAAGTTTGTTATTATCAACAACCGCTAAATCCGAAGTTACAAGTGATTTGGAGAAGTTTGAAGTGAATCACTGTCACACCCTTAATCCAATAGGGTGTGATGGGCACCCGACCCTTACCTAGGGCCGAGCGAACCCGCAGACTTTCATAATACTCATACTGGGCCCGTAAAACATAACATAAGCACATAACGAAATTTTTTTTTCGACAACAAACATGCCTTTCATCATTTTTTTTTC